>NC_051184.2:76648737-76794891 GCF_013339695.2 Rhipicephalus sanguineus | reverse complement strand
AGCGATGGAAGCAGGTGATAGCTTATCACTTCACTGGAAGCCATGTGGACGGCAGTACGCTGAAGGAACTTTGTTCTGCAAGTCGTCCAACTATGCGCGGATATTTCTCTCAGAGTTCGGTTGTAACTTCGGACATGGGCGCCTCAAATCGAGCAATGTGGAGTGAGCTCGGCTTTTCTAGCCACCGAAATTCTACCACAACGTGCTCAATACCACACCTTCACTCTATGGAATGGAGTGGTTTCAACGCAGACGCAGCTCACGTGCTGAAGAATATTAGGGTCAATTGATAAACTCTCATGCATTTAACTAAGTGAAGCAACAGCCATTGAATCCGATCTTCCCTCGCGTGAAGTGAAATTGTAACATGTGTGTGCTGTGGTTGACTTTGACAAGGAAAGGGAGCTAAAGCTAGCACCAAAGCTCTCTGAAGCACATATCTCATCTGGACATTTCACGAAAATGAAAGTCGGACTCGCCGTGCAATTTTTCAGGGAAGCTCCGGCAGCAATCCGATACCTAATCAAGGCAAAAATGCTGGAAAAGGAAGCTGAAACTACAGCGTGGTTTTTGGAACTTGTATCGAAATGGTACACATTGATGTCGTCGCATCATCCGTCTGTTGCACTAAGTCTGCTAGATGTGGCGAAGCATCGTGTAGCTGTGAACACTTTAAAGCTGGCTCTAAATACCTTTCAAGGGATGAGCATGGGCTCCACCTCTCAGTGGAAGCCATCGCAGGCGGGCCTCCTGATATCCACAACAGTCGTGATTCGCCTGCAGGACATTCTTCTAAACTCAGAGGGGTACAATTTCTTTCTCACCAGCAGGCTGCTACAAGATTGCCTTGAGAATCTTTTCTCCATAGTTCGTCTCAAGAAGCCTGTCCCAGACGCCTATGATATGAAGTGCACCCTGAAGCTTGCGTGCATTAGCCAATTTTTGCACACGCCTACTACCACCAGCTACACTGTTGACGATTCCGAGTACCTGGTTGACCTTCTCTCAAACGGGAGACGTGTCTCGCTGAAGCCGAAACACAGGAAATCGATGACTCGGAGATTGTCTTCACTGAAGCACTGACATCAACTGAATGTAGTATCGTGTTCCATATTGCCGGGTCCTCATGAAAGGTGTACTGAAAGCCATAAATAACTGCGAGCAGTGTAAATCTGCTTTGCTCGGTTCCAGTGACACGGAACATTCTTATCTTACAAGGCTGAAGGAGTATATACGCAGTGGCGACAACCTGCATTACGCCAGTCCTCAAGTGATTAGTGTGCTTAAATCATGCGAGGAGCATTTCAAGGGCATCACAGAATAAACGGAAAGCCTTCTCAGCATTAAAATCTCCGATGCAGGCTGTTGTAGCTTACTAAGTCGTATGGTACAGTTTAATGTTGAAACCTGCCAGCTTCACAATGAAACCATTCGAAAGCTGTTATACTCTGCTTACGCCCGAATGAGGCTTCGAATTCACCTACGACAAATGGAAGAAAAAAAAGTTAACAGACATGCAAGCAAGACGTAAGCTGGGGTGAGCTTGCCATGAATGGATTTGTAAATATGTATATGTGCCGACGTTCATATCGTTCACTTAACTTGTATTTTTTGGCAGCAGTTCCAATAATTCTCAATATTGATTAAAGTGCACCATTAAAGCTCCTATGTGCATTTTGTTTTTTGAGTTGTCCATTTGCTCTTCACACTACATATAATAAAAAAATGTCTTCACTCGATGAGAGACACGCATTTTGCGAAAGTATGCTCTCTGACAAAACTTACTTTCTCGAGAATATCTCTCGCACTAACGTTGGACGTCCCATGGAGAATATTTATCGCACCCATGCTGGACGTCTCATAAACATATCGGTGATGGTATGAAAGTTACGAAACCATTTCATACTTCGTTTAAGTGGCCAGCTTACGTGCAAACTATGCATCTGCTTGGGTATCAAAAACATAGTGAGAAATTCCATACCGCTGCACCATTTCTTTCCTTTTTTTGTCTGTGTAACGTCTGTTATTAAACCAGTGGCGCCAAGTATTTGACCACTTTCAAGAGCCCACACATTGCACCCTCAAGGAGCAAGAGATTTCATTGATTCACCTTATCGTCCTCCTGGTTTCATTCTTCCTTGCAGGTTGCGCCGGGCGAGATAAGCACTATCTGTACGAGACAGCCTGCTAAGTTTCAATACGAGGTAGCAAAACGCGACGGGAGGAGTGGGCTCAAATATGGCATACCGCCAAATCAGACGACGCGGTTGTCCCCCGCCTAGGAGAGGGCGCGCGCATCGAGGCACCCTAATGGTGGCTAGGGTGCCTCGATGGTCCTCCTCCCTCGCCACTCTGTAGAGGGTGGCGACATCTGCGCCATGTCAGTGCCCACTTCTCGACAGCACACGGCTGGCACACGGTTGTAAAAAGCTTTCGTGCACTGGGGCACGCAACATCCAGGCGTCTTTTCGGAGCGCAGAGGTCAAGCCACTCTGTGAGCTTGCTTTGGCATGTGCATGAGCACTTCTGTGATGATCATACTAACAATGAATGTCGCCACCCTCCACCATAGGTCGGCAAAGAATTGGAGCTCACTCGAGAAATATATTTCGCTCTGAGGGCTCACTTGTACTCAGATTCACCAAAATTTTCCTCAACCGGACTTGCTTGGACTCAGACTCACTAAACTTTTTCTCAAACGGACTCACTCGGACTCAAACTCACCAGCCCATTACTCAGCCGGACTCACTCATACTCAAACTCACGGCTCGACCTGAGCCTGAGTGAGTCGACTCACGAGTCCATTAGCGTAAAATTAGATTTTTCGATCATGGTATCAATTCTCTTTAATGCCAATATCTCACATAATCGGTGCTCTACAATACGCCATTTTATCTTGTATCATCAAATACGAGTTATCAGTGGTTTCAATCCAGCAAGGACATCCTTAGAAATACACGGCTCACACGATATCATGAATTTCTTGTAGAAGAGATTGCAGGGGAAAGTCATGGCACCCCCCCCCCAACTCCTGCCTCCGATCAATATAATATTGAGATGGCGCATGAACACTACTGCGTTGACATGTGTGTGAATAGATTCGAGTATAAATTAAGCCTACATAAGGCTGATAGTAGTGCTGAACATGAGTAGATAGGACCATAGGTCGGCAATAACAGGCGGACCTCATTCAGACTCACTCAAGAAATATATTTTGTGCTTAGGGCTCACTCAGACTCAGACTCACCAATATTTTCCTCAATCGGACTCACTATAGAACTCAGACTCACTAAAATTTTCCGGACTCACTCGGACTCAAACTCGCAAAAGCATTACTCACCCGGGCTCACTCAGACTCAAACTCATGGCCTGATCCGAGTCTGCGAGTCGACTCATGAGTGAGTTTGCTGACCTATGCCCTCCGCGGAACGGCAGGGAAGAAGGAGCATCGTGGCACCCTAGCAGTGTAAGGTCCCTCTATTTTTCAAAGGTAGCGCAAACTCCTCCTTGCCCGTCACTCTCGGCCGCCATTACTGGGCGAGACTTGAAAGGTGCACCCAGCCCGCATGCGACGTGTTGAAGCGCTTGCCTGTACTTGCTTGGAAACGCAACAATTCTGCACGCAGGTTCATACAGTTCGTACGTAAGATGAGTAGTAAAAATACTTTGTGGTTGGTCAGTACCTTAGCTATCATTCGTGTTTTATAAGCAACAAATCACACACTCGTGCCGGCATATGTATAAGAAATACCATTGCGGCACATTACGCACAAACAGCTTTTGGACCTGGGACCTGTTTTGACAATGTGAAAAAACTGTCACTGATCTCGGAGGCCTGTGCGTTGGAGATAGATTGAGAAGGCGCAGGTAGGCACCGCAAACATAATTTAATTGCACACAAGAAAAACTATAAGAAAAACACTCAAAAAACTAACAATGAAAATCTTACAAACACTTAGAGCAATATGCGAAAATAAACAAACATAATTCTCAGTACTTCTACACCTCCGACTCGCGTCGCTACTAGAGTCTGTCTGGCCACTTAGGCCTCGCCAATGGAACACTCTTACTTGGTTCCGTTACACGCCGTAAGTCCAGCCTCCATTGTGCTGGTCCCCAGTCGATGTCGCCGACGATCCTCTGTCATCCCGATGCATAGGCAGACCACGAAGCTGCCGTAAGCCTTTTCCCAGTCGCTTACCGTGGCAGGGCGTCTCGGCGCTTAGGCCTAAGTACGAGCTCGGCCCCTGCTGTACTCGATGACGTGGCGTCCCGGGGATTGCTGCTGGCTGAAGCTTGAAGGGGGACTGCTGCTGGTGCGTCCGGAGTTGCCGCAAGGTGCTGCAGCACCTCCGAGGAGCCTCGCCCGAGCGAAGTCGAGGTCAACGGCCACGCCACGGAGTGCCAGCGTCACGGCCTCCGGAATCGACGTCCGCTGCCTTCCCGTTGACAGAACGTAGCTGCCAATGCGACCTTCTTCCTCCAGTAGCCACGCAGACAATGCCAGCTCATCCACTGCTGCTTTCGTTTACCGCTCGTGTCACGCGCATCGCGCCGTGTGCTACCTGCACGCGCTCGTGCCTGTTCCGCGTGCTTCTCTCCTACTCTTCGTCGTCTTCGTCGTCCATACGCCCTCTCCTTACTCATGACATAGGCCCCTTTTTTTGAAAGCTTTCTTTTTTCTAAAAAAGAACTCTACTCTTTTTTCTTTTGTTGTAATGCCCGTCTTCTTGTCAACTCACAGGCCTTCCACTTGACACTTCACCACATACTTGTCACGCACCCCACTTCGCTGGTCATTCACAACACTGCTATATACCTAAGTCAATCGTCCCTATCGCACTATATACACCACACACATCAATACATCACCATGTATGTTGCACAATTTCATCCTCTTAGTGCTATCAAGCTTTGCTTTTCCCTGTTTTACTCTCTACACCTATATTTTGGCCGCTCAACTTCTACTCAAAAAATCGGCCCCCACATTTTCTCTCCCTTAATATATTCTACACTAAATGAGTATTCTTACAGTGCTAGACTCCATCTCATTACTCTTCCATTTGTCAACTTCGCCTTGTTTTTGAACTCTAACGGTTGATGATCCGTCTGCACTTTGAAGTTCTTTCGGAAAAAAAATTGCTACGAAACCTTTTAATATCCCATACTAACGCCAAGCCCTCCTTTTCCACGGTCGAATAATTTCTTTCTGCCTACTCTCCCTTTTGGTACTGTGTGCTGACACACATCACATGACTTCACATACCTTATAACTTCTGACTGAATCCCAGGCCAAAAGAATTCTTCTGTAATTCTAGTCAGCGTGTTCTTAACTCCCTGATGCCCTGCCATGGCACTGTCATGCCCCAAGATAAGTATCGCTTTCCTGAAAGCTTTGGGTACCACCAGCTGTTGTACGTCCCTTCCTGAACTAAACTGGCATCTCCTATACAATAGTCCATCATGTAGTTGGAACTCAAATACATTCCTGCTTCGCTGTTTCTTGAATGGTTCCCCTACCTTCTGAAAACAACCCTTCAACGATTCATCCTTTTTCTGCTCTTCTCGGAACTCCGTAGGGGTTACCTCTATACTCTGCATGGTCGCCACCTTCAATCTTGTGGCCTCTGCTTCTCTCTTTGCCGCCGCTCTCGTAATTGCTGCCAATGCCACTTCTGCTATTGGCGTCTGCACTTCTCTTACTCTGTCGTGGCATGATTCCTTCTTACCACTCTCCTTTGGTTCCGCTACTCTACCACTGGTTGTATTCTGTTCATCTACCACATCCCTGTTGTTTTCCCAGTTCGTATCCGGCTCATCTACTTTCCTGACTCCCGGCACATTACCCAAAATCAGGTCGTACATAGGCTTCTCCAAGCACTTTGCTGTCACCCAACCTGTGTAATATGGACTTGCAACTTTTATCCGAGCTTCTGGAAGCCTTCTCACCGAACTATCCACCAAAATGACTGCTGCGTACTCCCCTGTTAGATTCGATTCATCTACTAAGCTCCTTTTCACCAAAATAATATTTGTGCCTGTATCTCTCAAAACTCTCACCCTTTGTCCATGCACCTCTCCGTCTACGACCGGTAACCCAACTCCTTTAAGGCTCATTCACACCGGCGACTAGCGACGGTCGCGCGACCGTTTGCGACTGGAGGTCAAAAAGCGACCTAAAGCGATCGATGTTCACACCTGCGTGTGACTTATAACCGTCGCCATATATAGAATTCACGTCTGCTCGTATAGAGCTTGCATTGCCGTTGCCCCGTAAAATAGGCTGACGTCCTCTTCCTGCCCATCTGATTGGTTCAGAGGTTTGCGACTGCAGTCGCGCGACTGAAAAATCGAGCAGCGAGCGACTGAGCCAAAGCAGTCGCTTTGCGACCAAAACGTCCATTTGCGACCATTTGCGACCAGTCGCTTTGCGACTAACTTAGTCACGCGACCGTTGCTAGTCGCCGGTGTGAACGAGCCTTTAGAGTACAGCTTGCTTTCGTTCTTACCCGACTCTTCTTTCTGTGCCTGTTACCCTTCTTCCACGCTATCCCTCTGTGAGTCCACTATACAAGCTACTTTGTCTTTAGTCCCAACTACTCTTGTGCTACCATCCTGGGAGTCAACTATACAGGCTACTTTGTCTGTAGTCCCTGACCTACACTCGTTCGCTCGGTGTCCCCTTCTGTTGCACAACTGACACACCACTACTTGTGAACGACCATCTCCAGTTCGACAATTCATAGCTCGGTGCCCAATGCGGTTACACAGGAAACACCTGAGTGGTCGCTGTGACGTGTTCGCTACTCCCTGAGGTATACCCTTTGTCTCATCTGTGCCTGCTTTGTCACAGCCTTCATTTGCCTTCCCTAGGTTTCTAAATCCCTGGGCCTCCAAATACTGATCGGCATGCTCTGCTACATCATCAAGTGAGGCTACTTTTCGTTATTTCAGGAAAACACTTAACTTGTTACTGCAGCAATTCAAGAATTGCTCCACGACCATGCAGTCACGTACGCCTTCATATGTTTTTTCTACATTCGCCATTTCCATCCATCTTTCAAAATAATTTGACAAGCGGCACACAAATTGCTTCGCTGTCTCTGCATTCTCTGGCTTGCACCCACGAAACCGCTCACGGAAGCCTTCCGCCGTCAACCTAAATCTTTGCAACAATGTTTTCTTGACTTTATCATAATCCATGGAGTCATCGGCGGGCATTCGGCCAAAAACACTTAAGGCTTCTCCTACCAGACAAAGGCTGAGTGCTGTTGCCCACTCCCTTCTGTCCCAACCTTGACCCCTGGCAATCCGTTCAAATCTGTGTAAATAGGCATCCAAGTCATCACGTCTTTCATCGAACGGAGCCATTAACTTTCTCGGACATATGCAGGTAGTTTTGTGTGACTGCGAGCCAGAGGATGCTGATGTGACACTCTGGTCGTCTTGCGGAACGCCATTAAGTTGCGCTAGTCTCAACTTCAATTCGAGAACCTCTTTTTCGCGTTCAAATTCGCGCTCATGTTCTACTTGGGCATTATAAAAAAACTTCAAGGTCTCCTCTTTAGTCATTCCTAGATCGTTAGCTATCGCCGTCAAGCGCTCCCAATCCATCTCCGCACCAACTTATTACCAACTGAGAATCGGTGACTGGGCCGGATTGAATCCTGGCATCTGATGATCCTGGAATCTGATGATCCTGGAATCTGATGATCCTGGCATCTGATGATCCTGGCATCTGATGATCCTGGAATCTGATGATCCTGGAATCTGATGATCCTGGAATCTGATGATCCTGGCAGGCTCGCCAATTGTTTTGTCACAGATCTCGGAGGCGTGTTCGTTGGAGATAGATTGAGAAGGCGCAGGTAGGCACCGCAAACATAATTTAATTGCACACAAGAAAAACTATAAGAAAAACACTCAAAACAACTAACAATGAAAATATTACAAACACTTAGAGCAATATGCGAAAATAAACAAACATAATTCTCAGTACTTCTACACCTCCGACTCGCGTCGCTACTAGAGTCTGTCTGGCCACTTAGGCCTCGCCAATGGAACACTCTTACTTGGTTCCGTTACACGCCGTAAGTCCAGCCTCCGTTGTGCTGGTTCCCCAGTCGATGTCGCCGACGATCCTCTGTCGTCCCGATGAACTGTCGTCCCGATGCTTAACAGACCACGAAGCTGCCGTAAGCCATTTCCCAGTCGCTGACGTGGCAGGGCGTCTCGGTCGCTTAGGCCTAAGTACGAGCTCGGTCCCTGCTGTACTCGATGACGTGGCGTCCCGGGGATTGCTGCTGGCTAAAGCTTGAAGGGGGACTGCTGCTGGTGCGTCCGGAGTTGCCGCAAGGTGCTGCAGCACCTCCGAGGAGCCTCGCCCGAGCGTCGTCGAGGTCAACGGCCACGCCACGGAGTGCCAGCGTCACGGCCTCCGGAATCGAACGTCCGCTGCCTTCCCGTTGACAGAACGTAGCTGCCAATGCGACCTTCTTCTCCAGTAGCCACGCAGACAATGCCAGCTCATCCAACTGCTGCTTTCGTTTACCGCTCGTGTCACGCGCATCGCGCCGTGTGCTACCCTGCACGCGCTCGTGCCTGTTCCGCGTGCTTCTCCTCCTACTTCGTCGTCTTCGTCGTCCATACGTCCTCTCCTTACTCATGACATAGTGCAAGCTGACCAAAATATTTTATATGCAAAGAAGCTGCTGAGTAGCGTCCACTGCATGAAACACTTGACAGACACACCGGCACTATGACAGTCCCGAGTTGAACTGGGGCCTTTTCATAACCAACGAGTTTGTGCCCGAGTTCGCACGTCAATCAATTTGACTGACAGACACCCGCGGCGAAGATAGGGTCCGCCCACCGCGTTTGCTCTTGCGGAGGAGCAGTGCTTAAAGCGCAACGCCAGCGAGCGGCACGATTAATCTATCAGCTTAATCGCACAGACTATGCACACACGCACGAAGAACTAAAGGTTATATCATCACGTGGCTACGATGTCTCGCATTCCATTTCACCGCACTCACGATGTACCACTCACAGCGATGAAGCAAGCGCCCCTGGTGGGATTTGCGGCGAGAAACGTTATTATTTATTTGTATGTGGAGGCATTGTTTCTACCGATTCGTTACTGCAGAAAAATCTTCAGACGTGTAATGTAAGTATAGCAGTAACCTGTCCATTTACTTGTGTGTAATATCCCAGTGAAGCGAAACGAGCTGCACCAGAGTGCTGCGTGTGCGCCCTTGTTGCCTTCGAGAATGGAAATTTCCATGCTGCAGGTTGAACGAAAGAATTCTCCGAAAGAGGACAAACGCCCACGAACACGCCCGTGGGAGGCGCGATGATCAGTTGGCAAAAAGATAGCGCGACAATCACGCTGACGTCGCTACACTGTCAAAATGTTGACTGAGTGGCGGCGCTGACGCGTTCGCACGTGGCGTTCCTTTGAAAGCCGCCGCAAATGCCGCACGTGTGTATGTGACGCCATGCTCGTTCTTGTAGCCGTTTTTGTCAACGCTGCTATCGCGTGCTCCGCACTGTCTTCCTGTCATAGCCGCCGTAATGCGATCTCGGAGCAAACTCGCGTGCCCGAGAAGCTCGGGCCGTCCTGGATAGCACCCCTGATCCGTTATTTCAACAATCTTCGTCAACTTAATATTTGCCTTTAGTGTACCTTTAAGGACACATCTTGACACAACGAGATCTTCTGGTGACAGGGTAGGATTGACATCACGTGTCACAGTGGTCTGTTTTCTAGTACCTATATTATATCCTGGATCCAGCGCTGATGCTGCTTTTTATTAGGTAGCCTTCGCGCGAGCTTTTTAGCCACACTCGGAATTTTGGTGTTGTGTTGTAGTAGTGCGGTCACCAGCATAATTATCCTGAGCGTGCCTGAGGCCTGTCTGCGGTGTCCTTCAAACGGCCTCGAGACATTTTGGCAGGGGCGGCTTAGAAGCTTAAGGCTTCTTCATTGCGATGCGTTCGATGTTTAATTCATCGGGCCTTTGCTTGCCTAATCAAAGCCGCCATAATGTGGGCTCGTTTATTTAGGCTAACTGTGCGAAAAGTACTGTGGTCTGTTCGAAGTATCTATAGTGTCCTCATCAAAGCTCGATTTAACTCGCTTGACACTCACCCTATGGTGGTAAACATGCACTGACGTCAGTCATAAAGGACTGATGAAGTTAACTCCGACGTCCGATTATTTCGACAAAGGTTTTACGTCGTTTCGTCAGCTCGACGTTATTTGTGTTTTATTATTACGAACCATCGTAAGATTTTTGCCCTTGGAGTGATATCGCTCGCGATGAATTTCTAATTGCCGTACCTTGCTGTTTTTTCTGCAATTACGACCTAATTAAACATTATACATTTTGCAAGTTTCAGTGATTGCCGACGCACGTTAATCACTAATTTGAGTTGAAACTTTGTCGAAATAGTAAACAAGAAACAACCAGGGCAATATTAGGTGCTTATAATAAGTATTGGGCAGGGCTGGGCAGAGATAGTCAGAAAAGTATTCCGGAATACAGATATCGAAATACAGGAACCGGAAGCCTAAAATACAGATACTGAGATACATTTGCCTTTAACGTAACGGGATATTTCGGAGATACTTTTGCAATAAGACGAAAAAAGTATTCCGGAATACAGATACAGCGATACAGATACTGCAATGCTTTTTTTATTTCAAGGATGCTCATACTACGCAAAGACATTTATTAGTGCAGCATAATGATGGAATAAAGTTTGTAGCGCATTGAAACTTTCAGTTCATTTATTTATTTATTATAGTACCCTCAGCGCCATTAAGACATTACAGAGGGGAAGGGGATACAAAGTACATAATTAGTAAAAATGACATAATTACACGTATCGATTGCAATAAAAATGCACTATTTCACAGCAACAGTAACATGCATTGGACACCGGAATCGACATACTTGGTGACAACAAAATGAGCTATGCGATAAATAGCACAGTTTAAGCAAATCACTCGAATCAGTAAGGAACACCAGTGATTTGAGAAAAAGTATACATTTAATTTGCACATAAGATTTGCTTTGCTGAGTTGGTTGCTGTGTGAGCTTCTTAAATAGGCTGTCTTCTAGACAGCGTCGGTTCAGCCTCAGCACAAGACTAGCGAAAGAAAAAAAAGTATATCTACCACTGAAGACGAGCACAGATTCGTGTTATAGTGAATAAATACCGCCTTCATAGCCGGATTGCCCTGCAGCGTGGCGATATCTCTTCTCGGGTCATTCAGATACCAAAACACTTCCGCCCCCACGCGGGTTGTTCTGACCGTTCAGAAGCCGAAGTCTGTCTCCATCCTCGGAATCCTCAGCCGTATGGCCCGGTCGGCGCCGGGTCAGACGGCTGAGGATTCCGCTGCCCGTATAGGCCGGCCATAATTACCTACGCGCAGTGGAGCCCAATATATCAAAACTGCACGATTCAAACATTGGCTTCCTAAAATCATGTTCAATGGGCTGAGAGGGTTCAAGCCCTCCAAGTCGCTCCTGCCAGCTCTCTAAACAGTCGTGGAAAGAGGGACAGCTGCTCTGAGCGCCCCATCAGAAAATACAGCAAGCACTCATCCCCTGTGTCGAAAGGGTCATTCGTCAATAAAGCTGTCACCACCACCGACGCTACCAGCACCCATTTCTGCCAGCCGCAACAGGCAAAGTCGGCTTCGTCGGTGGGGAGACTGGTACCACAAAAGACCGTTTCACGCTTGTAATCAATTAGGAACGCACCCTGACACGTTGCAGAGGTGGCTGAAAGCGCGACAAAGATAGCCATCTTCTAGTCACCTCCGCCGCGATTACCGGAACTGCTTTTGGAAGTGTGGCCGCTCTGAGAACTGAACGCACGCGAAGCTTTGCAAAGCCTCTGTTCCAAGGCGGTATCCGCGCGGGGGGTCTGGCTTGCCACCCGAAAAAAATTAGGTGCGCTACACTGGCCTTGAGAGACAGCAACTTTCGTCGGCAGAGCCCGACAACACTGCCTCCGCGATGCTGCCGTCTGCGGCATCGCGCGCTTTACCACATGGGCCATTCTGTGCTTGAGGAAAACCATCGCCGCCCTAGCTGTCGGTGACCGTCGGCGCGCCTTTACTTGTCTTGGCACAAAAACAAACAAAAAAAACCGTCATTCCCCCGTTGGACATACGCCTCAACTTATTTCCGACAAAAAAAATATGCAACGTGATACCCGTGTCCTGCATAGTATCGCGATACAAACGATACATCGTAAATGTATTTCACTACTGAGATACTAATACATTTTTCAAATGTATCTCGATACAGAAATACAGATACTCAAAAGTATCTCTGAAATACTATCGCGATAATCCTGTATCGCGATACTGCCCAGCCCTGGTATTGGATAATAGTCAATTCGCGGCATCTTTCATTTGCCTACGTTGACCACCGCGTCAACTTCAAGAATATAAGGCGTTCGAGCTGTTGAGTACAAAGTGGTAGGTTTGATTGTCTTAAATGAAGGTTTCATTTGAGTTAATCGAGAAGTAAAAAGAAAATATGTTGTTCTGTCAACGCCCCCACACAAAAAAAGGAAAGTTTGTGTAACGATAGGTGCAGGTCTAAATCCTGCGCTAAATCGTTCCCACTAGTGTGAAACCTGAGGAAGTGCGTAGCACGGGTGCCCAGCGATTCCCGTTCTTCTTCCCACTGCTCCATTTACCGAACCGCCGATGACGTCAGCGTTTGGGGTAAGGATGTACCGTTTCCCCCGACACGAGTAGAACCTTGTTAGGGAGATTCGCAAACTCGGTGCGCGACATGCGAGTTACTTTTTGCTGCGCTTTATCGAGTTCCTGCTTGTTACGGCAGGTAAGAAACGTGTCATCGGCAGCGATTTCCGCCATGTTGTTTGCCCCTTCAGATGTAGCGACAAAGGCGCCGGAGAACCGCCCACTCGCTCTGTGAGGCGGCGGCGCCCTCTCTGGCGCGTCTTGGGCGTCAGCCGCATTTTCCGAAAGCGTTTTAAGCGACTTCAATTCAATTATTGCGATTACTTCTTGCTTGTTTTTGTTAATTATATTATTTGAGACCTTGTTGGTTTATTTTAACCCAGTTTCGAGGATGGCTACCTTTGTTTTAGGCCTGTATTGAGCTCTTGATTATCGGCGTGATCACGTCACATCAGATCTGCGGACGACAAACCGGGCCGCTGAATCGCCACGCGCTTGAAAAAAAAAGCCTCACGCCGTTGCAGAGAAGCGTGCTCGTACATTTGCGGTAATCTGCTGTGATACGCCCACCGCCAACGTTTTCGTGTTTTTTCTTTCGATGGGCGATGTGAATACCGGTGGCCCTAATTTAACGCTTTATGTAGGCGCTGTTCCCGATGTGTGCTACACCGTGAGGGGTCCCGTCGTCGGAACGCGAAGTTATTGAACACCTGACAAGCTTCGGTTTCAGCGTTCTTCGTGCGACTGCGGTGACCGAAGGGACCATCTGTTCAGCCCCAACGACAAACTGTCTCCTCCGTTTGCGAAGAAAAGTCGTTCGGTGCAAGGATTTCTGTAAGTATCGATCTATTAGTTGATTGCCCCGTTAACCTCCACCAGAGCGTTTTAGGGGGCACAGCGACTTGCGCGGTAAGCAAAAGTGCGCAACGCCCGACCAGGTGTGCTCGTGGCGAGATTCTGCGAATGCGTCTTCGCTACGATCCTGAAAGTGGTCCCACTACGAAGTGCTTTGAGTTGTTCGAAGGGCACAGTTCGTTATACTTAAAATTAGTGAAAATCCTTCTATCAAATGTAATGAAGGTTGAAGCTAACGTAAATCTAAATCGTTCCCCCCTAGCTGCAAATCAAAAATAAGACGAGGCGAGGCTCGTCTTCTTAAAATTCCGCACCTTACGACACGTGCTCCAGTCTTAGAATCACGGAGAGCTGAGCTAGTTGGCAAGTATTCATTCTAAAAGACTGGGAGTGCAAACACGGACACAATTCAAGGCACCGCAAACGCGGACTATCGTTTATGGTGTCTTGACTTCCCTCTTGTGTCCGTGTGGCTGTCTCTTTTTAACACGAAGTCCTCTAGTCACTCAAACATTGTCATTCATGCTTCAAACCTCCGTCTGTTCTGGCCACTTAATTATGAACGTTTTAAATGCGAAGCATTTCTTAGCGAACGCAAGGCATTTTGAGCGTTTCTTTCTACGTATCTATCTAGCCACGTATGTCTGGGTGCTCCCGTGATGTCCTCCTTAACGTGGTGTAGACCAAAGTTAGTATGGGATGTTAAGAGGATTTGATAAATATGACTGTCGGGTAATGACATGAATAACAGGAAAATCCCGTCGCGTACGTCGTCAAAACTCTTTTCTCCAGACACGTGTAGCACATACCCGTATACCACGGGCCGTGGCATATGGGTATGCGCCACAGGTGAGTGACAGCTTATATGTACCCAGAAACGGCGAGAACAGGCATTGGTAAATAAATGCGAGAGCATTAAGAAAAACCGAGAAAGGCAGCGTTGAAACGACGACTGCAAAGAATAAAAATTAAGATCGCAGCAGGAATCGAACCCAAGCACCTTGCGTGGCAGTCACGTATTCTACCACAGAGTCACACCAGGTCTAGAAACTGCTTTTCAAGGACGCCCTGTGCAGGCGTAATGTCGGTGCAATGCGGTGTAAAATTGCGGCTATGGTGCTGGCTGCGCAATTTTATAACAAAGCAACAAACGTTAGATATGTACACAGGGGTCCACTGTTAAAGGGAACATCGGAGCGTGTGGTGGCAGCTCGGCGCCACCGCCGGCCAGCGGCTGCAACGAGTTTCGCGCAGGCGCAGTGTGTGCTGTGGGTCGTGCTCCTTCGTCGTCTGCTGCCGTCTGCTTCCGCGCTGCGAATCGTCGCGAAGCGAACCGTTGACGCGACGAAAGAGCACCGGGCACGGTGCTCACTGCGTCTGCGCGAATCTCGTTGCAGCCGGTGGCCGCCGGTGGTGCCGAGCGGCCGCCACACGCTCCGATGTTCCCTTTAACAGTGGACCCCTGTGTACTCCAGGGATGCAGGCGTGATGTCACGTTTGCGACAGGGGTTCCAGTGTTGGCTCCGCTTTTATAGCAGCCAAATAAACATTACATTTGTATTCCTATGATTCAACAAGGTATATTCAAGCGTTGCTTAACCACGAAGGAATACGGTAACGAAAGTTACGCATGATATTGACATCATCGCACCGTGAAGTTCACTTCATTTCGATAATACTCACGTATGTGCTCGAGCGTGAGTGCTGACGTGACGTCAGACGATACGTTGCCCTTCAAACGCCAGTGCTGTCGACGCGCCTGGTAAGCTCACGATGTGCACGCAACTACTACACTTGCAAAAACACGTCGATCCACCTCGTAACGCTTGGCTCAAGGCCAAGAAAATAAAGCGTAGAACTACTGGCTGACTGCTTCGCATGAAACCGATTCGCACAAGGCGTGGGATATGCCGTTTTTTTTCCCTCTCATCAACTTCAGCTTTGTTTGGATTTCCATGGTCTGGGCAGTTGCACGTTGCTTGGAATATGCCGCAATGACGTCGCGCGTGCTTATTTCCCAAAGTTTCGAAAGAAAGTGCCTCACCAAAATGGAGTCGTTTCCTCTTCTGGCATAACTACATAGCTCCGTTGCATGTTCTCCATCCATTATATAAACTTGACGAGTGAATAAAACTTGCTAGGGTCAAGAAAAGTTTCCGTGGTGCCATTTTAAACGAACTCGTGGAGCATAGAGGAGGAAGCCGCGGCTTAACATGAAGTAGCACATTGCGGTTGCGGCAACCTCAAGCGGCATCACTTGTATCCATTCCGTTTTTAAGGCGAAAGCTTTAAATGCTTCATCAAGCGTGAAATTTGACCGTCTGTATCGGCGTCCGCCCCCTCCTCCCCTCACCGTGTCGGGGACGATTGATGCAAAATAGCATCATCATCATCTGATCAGATGATGTCAAATATGACTTCACGATGACGTCACAGGTCACCAAAATTAGTGACGTCATTATGACGTCATCGTGATGTCACTATGAGCCACCTGACGTAATATCACATGATGACGTCATTACATGACATCGTAGCTTGATTAAAGATGGTCCGATCCAAATCACGCAGTGCAAAATCAGGTGCAATGCATAACCAGGTGAGGTGCCTCCGATCTTGGAGCCAGTGCAACGCCACGTTAAGTGGCGAAAGCTTTCGAAGGGCGGCGGGGCGGTACCAATACATCGACTGAGAAGAAAAAGAAGATGGCTTTCGCCTTCGAGTCGCCTTAAGTAGATGCATAAGGTACCCTGTGAGTTTTATTTTGCCTGCACACATGTAGAAATACCTGCCAGCTGTTGTGGGTGCGCTTCGTTCGTTATTCCTCCTTTATCGAGATATGCGTCACCTGATAGTCACTGAGCGTAATAGGAATCGTGGCAGAAATATGGCTTTAGCGTGTTCACATGGCCGTCGTGAGCGAAATTTGATTTTGATTTATTTTATTGATTCATCACAATACATGTGATCGGAGGCGAAGGGAAAAGCCATTTGAATGGCTTGAGGGAGCCCTTCGCCCCCGTACAAAGACAGCAGCTCAGTTACAAGCATGTTCTTGACACTGTTAACACAAACATTTGTAATGAATCATGTTCAGCAAAATATGAATGGAAACGAACCACCAAAATATACATCGATTGTTAGTTACCCGTTACAGAACGTCCTGCATTTTCATACATCCTGTTTAGATCTGCGTGATGGACCAACACAACACTTCATCACTACTATAGTATTGCATTAGTGACAGTTTAAGTGTTTATTTATATAAAGTCAAACAATTTTAGACGAAGGGCTTTAGTTAAGAAAAAATCATACAATTCAGACAATTTTACATCGCGAATATCAATTTGTTTATTCCTGTAATCATTTAATAAACGCGGAAGCTTATTACGAGCCATTTGCCGACCGTAACCAGTTCGACAATGCGGGACATCCCATGTCCCGGTTGTTCGTATATTATATGATGGTTCTTTCGGACGCAACTTTACTAATCACATGAAAAGAGAATCCTGGTGCTCGCAATGTATTCGATATTCACGGAGCAATCTGTACACGTATATATCTTCTGTTTTTATTATTTTGAATCTTCTAAATAGCTCTTCAGAAGGATGCACATTTGGTACATTTGCAATTATTCTCAAAAAACTTTTTTGCATAAGTAATAGCCGCAAGAGGTTCGATTCAGTAGCAGTCCCCCAAACTAAATGGGAGTAGTTTAAATACGACGCGAAAAGGGCATTATAAATCAACAATTTCACTGGTTTAGGGATTAGATAGCGGTTTCGACTCACAATACCAGTTATCGCACCTAACTTTTGTAATACTGCATTTACGTGCTCATCCCACTGCAGTGATTTTGAGAAATGCACACCAAGTACCTTAATAGATTCAACCAACTCTATCTCTGAGCCGCGATAAACAAGGTTGTCTTTTGCAGAAACCCGCCTGCCAATGGAATGAAAAACCACGGCCTTCGTCTTTTTTGTATTTATTTTTAACTGGTTGTTGGCTGCCCATGTGCTTAATTCTTCTAACACGAGGTTAGCTTTGTGAAAAAGATAGTCATCTGATGGAGACGAAATAAATATGCTGGTGTCGTCAGCGTAAATTACAAATTTGACATCCGAAGTATGTACAAATTAAAAATCAAAGGTCCGAGAATGCTGCCCTGCGGCACTCCTGAGATTATTTTCTTTCTCTCTGATACCGTTTCGTTCATGGAGACACACTGACGTTTTTCTGAAAGGTAGCTTTTTAATAGCGTTAGGGGAAGCCCACGAATGCCATAGTGATCGAGTTTATGAAACAAAATTTCATGATTTATGTAGTCAAAGGCTTGCGTAAAATAGACAAAATACCGAGGACAAATTGTTTTTCGTCAAATTTGTCTAGTATGTACTCCTTCTGGTCGAGAAGAGCAAGTTCTGTTGAGCGGTGTTTTAAAAATCCATACTGACATTTCGTTATGACGTACTTGTTACAAAAGGGGTATAGTCGATTATAAATGATTTTCTCGAGACCTTTAGAAAATATCGGCAATATTGATACCGGTCTATAATTAGAAACGTCTGTTTTATCTCCTTTCTTATATAACGCCACTACACGAGCAACTTGCATTTTGGATGGGAAAACGCCCGTTGAAATACACAAGTTAAATATAAATAAAATGCGCAACGTGGGCTTGGTGAAGGAAATTGATGTTAGTAGCGCCATTGTGTGCACAGCTTCGTATTGAAACGCGACAGTGGGAGTGCGTGGCCGCTGGTACAAGGAGCGTCGCCCGCGAGCGCCGTTAGGAGCAAGCTGTTGTATTGTCGTATAAAGCGAGGACGTGAGCATTCTTGTAGCCTAATTACTACCATTGCGAGAGAGCTGTTATACAATTATGCATTAGCGGTATTTCAACATTGTAATCCAGAAGACGTCACACAAGATGAACTTACGTGGGTGGAGCTTGTAGATTACTGCGTTATCTCTCTTGTGCAATCCGGTTCTTAAAGTAACGAACAGACTCTTCGATTCTTCCCTGTTGGTAAATAACGTACAGAAAACAACGCCTCAGCAAAGAAGGTAAAAGTTGCAAGTATAATAGCATGGCCAAGCAACTTGCTAGATTTTTGTGTGACTCTACGACTTCATAATTTTTCTACAGTTAGCGTTGTTATAGCTCCGTAAGCAACTGAATGATTCATGCTAGTAGGGTTGGGATTATTACCTTTGTGTACTGAGGAAGCGTTATATCTGTTCTTTCATTTGTTGTGTATTTATTCGTTGCATACTACCGGCCTACTTTGGAGGCCTTAAGCTGGACTGAAGGCGTAAATACACAGCACATCACAAGCTCCAAACCTATAGAAGGGGAGCTTTGAAGAGAAGCCTAATGTCACGAGACCCGCATTCAAGCGGCATGTCGGGAGCTACGTTTATAGCATACGTGCTTACAGTTCGAGAATTGTCGATTAGACTGTCGTTTTATTCTCAGGCAACGAGAGGTACAGCCGCGGCACGTCGCATGCACCTCCGGTGATGGGGACCATTGTCTCACTACCAAGAAAGGGCAAGACTAACGTCCCCAAGGCGAAGGGAGCCTGTTCAAGGAGAAACTGAGGAAACTCTATGGTATTTTTGCCAAGGCACACGAGCCCTGCGAGGCAATGGCCATGGGTACTTGATTCCCACCTGGAAGCGGCAAGCGTTCGTGATGAGCAGAACAAACCTCCCCCTCCCGCCCTACCCCCCTTCCCTAAGAATGCCGGAATTCTAGAGATTAACCGCAGGAACGAAGAGAACAGTTAATGTTCAAGATAGGCCGCTATCACGCGGAAGCAAGACACAGTCTCTTCTTTGTCATCAAAGTTATTCTGCTAGGCTTTCCCTTAACGCGAAATCACACGAAAAGGGCCTTTGTAGGGATGAGTCAACGGATGCTTGATAGGGTCAGGTCGCAGAAAGACGGGGTGGCTGTGTCCATTATCGGAAAACTAACCACATGCTGTGCGCAGGCGATACAGGTGGGTGTGGGTCGAAGCTAGTCGAGCCAGAAATGCGGCCTTTGGAAGTGCTGTAAAGCCGCAGCAGAATGCCTTGCTGGGTGCCGATATACTCGCCTCGAACGCGGACTGATAATCCACCGAGTATCTACGCTGCACTGACTAGAATGCCATCCTTGACTGTTGTTCGCATTCATTGTTACACGAGACAGCTTTTAGATGCGAAGCATCTTATGGCGGAGCTCAAATGGTGCGCGGTGTGACCGCCCTTACTGCGCATGCGCAAGCCCTCTCCACACACCTCCTCTACACTACCATTTCTCCCTCTCCACTCTCCTTCCTCTCTCCAATCCTCTACCATCTCTCTCTCCACTTTCCCTCTCCCCTTTCCCCTCTCCACTCCCTCTCCTCGTTTAGATAAAAGGCTCGCGTTAGGTCGTACACACGCTCACTGCGCCAGCTGCGCCGGTGTCATGAGTTCCAACGTCAACGTCAGCGCCAGTTGCAGTAATACCTTAACGTCTGCCGAGATCGCGGAGCAGCGGAAGGCTCGACGAGCCGAAGCGCAACGTAAACGTTGGCAAGCGGACCCCGGGCTCCGGGCTAGGGAAGCCCAGCGCAAACGGCAACGTAGGCGGGAAACTCCTACAGATGAAACGCGGGCTCGACATGCCGAAACGCAACGGCCAGCGTCGGCAAGCAAACCCCGCCATACGCAACGCCGACGTCGAAGCCAAGCGTCAGCGTCGAGCCAACGCGTCGGCTGTGGACAGACGACGCGAGTCCAACGCCCGTGCAGAACGCCTCGCTAGACAAATTCAACGACCGGGCTTCGACGGTACCGACGCCCGGTTCCAGCGCACGAAGGGGCGAGTAGCCGGCTGCGATCTGTCCGAATCGACAATACCAGCCCGCGCGTCGTATGTTCTCTGTGTGAGCGAAAGCTTGCGAAGCCTGCAGACAGGCCCAGCTCAAGCAGAGATGAAACGCGCCGGCCGGCTCTGTCAGGCGAAGGAGCATGAAAGGTGCCCGAGGGGGGGGGGGGTTGCGTCGCTCGGGCAACAACTGCTAACTTTGGTCAAAAGGGCGTTGTGACGCAACGTTACGAACAAGAAAAAAGAAGGGGCAGAAAGAGCGCCAGCCCTTGTACGTGCTAGGTTACCACCGCTTACGTCTCGCTGAAGCGACAGATTGCACGAAAACCGCTTCGCTCCCTGGAGCGGCCGTATTCCCTTACGCCCGCGTTTTGTAGAGTTACGCCAAATGGGATCATATTGTTCAGCCGCTTGCCTGACTTCATATAACTTACCCATTTGTTGTTATCGCATTTACTACCTCGCCCTTGTGGCGAAACTGCGACATTCTTTTTTCGGAAATGCTGTAGGTGGACGCCCTGAAGAAGATGCGGAAGGCGATGTTGCATAACCTGTAGGTGTGTTGCCAAATTTGCATTGACAAGGTCCGGCGAGGCCCTCAAGGCCCATACTGAGCGTGTACCCGCGACACTTGTACAGGCGGCGAGGTGGCGAAAGCTCTTGGAGTTCGAAGGAGGTCGATATACTCTACGTATGTCGCGGATAGCTCGTGTATAGTCTGTACGAATGATGAGGCGAGAGTGGTTGAAGTAAAGCGTTGACGACTGCTACATTTTGTTAATAGGGCCTCTGTACTTTATGCTTTATTTGCTTGTGCCGATGATTTTAAGTCCGCAAACCTCTATTTGCCTTGTGGAAGTTGCTGCAGGCACTCTCTTTGTATCTGAGTCCTGATACCTCGTTCATGAATTGCGTCTTATCAGTTAATGGCAATCCTAGTCCTCTCACTCCTCGTTGTTTGATTTTAAATGCGAAGCATTTCTTAGCGAACTTCTGCGACTTTGAGCGTATTATCCTCTCTATCTATCTATCTATCTATTATCTATTCTATCTATCTATCTATCTATCTATCTATCTATCTATCTATCTATCTATCTACTATCTATCTATCTATCTATCTATCTATCTATCTATCTATCTATCTATCTATCTATCTACTTCTATCTATCTATCTATCTATCTATCTATCTTCTATCTATCTATCTATCTATCTATCTATCTATCTATCTATCTATCTATCTATCTATCTATCTATCTATCTATCTATCTATCTATCTATCTAGCCGCCTACGATTTTGTGCTCTCCTGACCGTTTCGTTAATCGTATATATACCAAAATTGGTGTGTCATAACATGGCCTTATTAGGAACATAAATGACAGGTCATATCATGAAAATCATGACACGCATGTCATGAACAGCATGATTTACATTCCACGGCCTTTGGGCTCCCTGGCCGTTCCGTTAATCGGATGTATACCAAATTGGTGTGTCATAACATGGCCTTATCACAAACATAAATGACAGGTCATATCATGAAAATCATGACACGCATGTCATGAACAGCATGATTTACATTCCACGGCCTTAGGGCTCCCTGGCCGTTCCGTTAATCGGATGTATACCAAAATTGGTGTGTCATAACATGGCCTTATCACAAACATAAATGACAGGTCATATCATGAAAATCGTGACACGCATGTCATGAACAGCATGATTTACATTCCACGGCCTTTGGGCTCCCTGGCCGTTCCGTTAATCGGATGTATACCAAAATTGGTGTGTCATAACATGGCCTTATCACGAACATAAATGACAGGTCATATCATGAAAATCATGACACGCATGTCATGAACAGCATGATTTACATTCCACGGCCTTTGGGCCCTTGCGGCCGTTCCGTTAATTTCATATATACCAAAATAGGTACGGCGTGACAAGAGTTCATGACGAACATAATGACAGGTCCTAACATGCAAATCATAACGCGCATGTCATGTGCAGCATGATTTACATGACATGGTCTCGGGGCGTTCGCGGCCGTTTAAATGAAGGGATACATACAAAAACTGGTATGACGAGACATTTCTGTATGGCGAACATAACTGACACGTAGTAACATGAAAATCATGATATGCATGTCATGTATGACATGATTTACATGCCATGCTCATGGCGCAGTCGCCGCCGTTTCGCTAGATTGAGATACACCAAAATTGGCATTGTGCGATGTGACTTTATGAAGAACATTAATAACAGGTGGTAGCATGAAAACCATGACATCCATGACATGTATGTCATGATTTACATGACACGCTCGTGGTGCATTCGCATCCGTTTCGCTCGCGTGATATACACCAAAATTGGTGTTACGCGACACGACTGTATGACGAACGTAAGTGAGACGTGGTAACATGATAATCATGACATCCAAGTCATGTACGACCTGATTTACATACCACGCTCATGATGCGCTAGCGGCCGTTTCACTAGATTGATATACACCAAAATTGGTATTGCGCGATGTGACTATATGAAGAACATGAATAACAGTTTGTGAGATGAAAACCATGACATGCATGTCATGTATGTCATGATTGAATTGCCACGCTCATGATGCATTCGCAGCCACTTCGCTAGCTTGATGTAACCAAAATTGGTATTGCGCGAAGCGACTGTATGGCGAACGTAAATGAGAGGTGGTAACATGGAAATCATGACATGCAGGTTATGTATGTCATGATTTACATGCCGCGCTCATGGTGCATTTCTGGCCGTTTCACTAGACTTATATGCACCAAAATTGGTATTGCGATAGGTGACTGTATGAAGAACATGAATAACAGGTGGTAACATGAAAACCATGACATGCATGCCACGCTCATGGTGCATTCGCGGCCGTTTCGATAGCTTGATATACACCAAAACTGGTATTGCGCGATGCGACTGTATGATGAACAATAGTGACAGGTGGTAACATGGATGGATGGATGGATGAACAACTTTATTTTAGTCCTTCGGTGCGCGCGATTAGCGTGCAGCGGGCCGCTCCCACGTCGGGACAGAGAGAGGTGGTAACATGAAAAACCATAATATGCATATCATGTATGGCATGATTTACATGCTCTACTCATGGTGCACTCGCGGCCATTTCGCTCCTTTGATATACGCCAAAATTGGTATTGCGCGATGTGACTGTATGACGAACATAAATGAGAGGTCTTAACATGCGAATCATGTTATGCATGTCATGTACGGTATGATTTACATGTCACTGTCATGGTGCGCTTCCGGCCGTTTTGTTAACGTGATATATACCATAATTGGTATGGCATGCCACGAGTGCGTGATGAACATAAGCGACAGGTCATGCATTTATATACCAGAATATGCGCTTCATTGGCATGGTGTACACTAGATTGTATGGTGGACTAGATGCCATGGCATGAATGATTACATTTCCCTCAAAGACAAACAAGGCGATGTATGCAGCTGTTTGCTGGCTGCTTCGCATTACATCGATTCCCACAGCGCGTGGGATCTGCCGAATTTTTTTCTTGTTTTTGTTACTTTGCCTAGCTTTTTTTTCTTTCGGGCTACGAGGCAGCACCTAGGTTGATCGATACGTGGTGAATCAAAAAGTTGCAACTGAAGCATCGCACGATATTAAGCATTTAGATGGCACAGAAGGAAGCGTGATTCGATGGATCAGTGTTAGTGGTGTAGAATTTAATTACCCCCGCGAAAAATGTGTCCGTTTGGTTTTATTTGCATTCTAACAATGCTCTGAAGCGTGGTTTTATTTTTATAGAAATTCAAGATTGCCAAGGGACAAATCACTTACGGTGGACCGCCGATTCCTCCCAAGTGAGTTCGCAGAGCGACTACAATCTTGTCATGGCTGAGAGCTGCCGTCTTTATCGCCGAGTGGCAGCGATTAGGGGTGGTGATATTGTAGTTCCGGGAAACGATGTACATTCTCTCTCTTATGCTGGTCATCTGAAACACGGCCGCAAGTAACGATGTCACCTTTAGATACCGATAACACTTCATGCCGATCTCCTTAATAAGACTATGTTAGTCTTAATTGCGTCGTTATACAGAGGGTAATGATGGCGACCACTATTCAACTGCAGTGATTCAACCTTATGTATTTGCCGCGGTCCAACAGAACACCTGGCCAAACCCTGATACAAAAGAATAATTGCCGACTATACCTTGAAGCAGCGCGAAGAAGACGAGAACGTGCTGTTTAGTTGTATAGCCAAAAAGCTGTTTCATCATCATCAGCTTGTCTACGCCCACTGCAGGGCAAAGGCCTCTCCCATGTTCCGCCAATCAACCCGGTCCTGTGCTTTCTGCTGCCACGTTATACCTACAAACTTCTTAATCTCATCTACCCACCTAATTTTCTGTCTCCCCCTCACGCGTTTACCATCTCTTGGAATCCAGTCAGTTACCCTTAACGACCACCGGTTATCCTGCCGACGTGCTACGTGCCCGGCCCATATCCATTTCTTTTTCTTGATTTCAACTATGATGTCCTTAACCCCCGTCTGTTCCCTGACCCACTCTGCTCTCTTCCTGTCTCTTAAGGTTACACCTATCATTTTCCTTTCCATCGCTCGCTGCGTCGTCCTCAATTTAAGTTGAACCCTCTTTGTAAGTCTCCAGGTTTCTGCTCCGTAGGTAAGTACCGGTAAGATGCAGCTGTTATATACCTTTCTCTTGAGGGATAGTGGTAGATTACCATTCATGATTTGAGAATGCTTGCCGAATGAGCCCCATCCCATCCTTATTCTTCTAGTTATTTCACTCTCATGGTTCGGCTCCGCGGTTACTACCTGTCCTAAGTAGACGTACTCCTTTACAACTTCCAGTGTCTCTCCACCTATCGCAAAGCGCTGTTCTCTGCCAAGATTGTTCCACATTACTTTAGTTTTATGCATATTAATTTTCAGATGCTGTTTAGCCCAAATCAAATCCTAGTTACTGTTGGTAAGGAAGAAGAACAAGCATACGCGGCTCTGAAGACAACGACGTAAACTTGTAGGGCTGTTTGGGAAGGCAAAAGCAGATCGTAGGGGAAGACTAGCATTTTTCTTTGCGTCAGAACTTGAACTGTGCTGCTTAAACGAAGTCCGTCCTACGTTTCTATGAGAGCTGGTATACAGCAGCTGCTCGAACTAAAGTTTGTGTTATGTAGGGCAAGGTACAGCAATTTTTGGACAAGCAAACCTATGGAAGCGACAAGATTATCACTTATATAAACTCAATGGCCTATGGAAGATGTAGAAAGCACAGTTTCCGCCTCCATCGACTGTTCAAACTAGATGTCACGCATAGAATATTGATTTAAGAAAAATGAAGTCGGTTTGAGAGCCTAGGCAGCACACTTAAGGAAGCTGCTCGGGACACTACTTATCAGTTTACATTTAAATACAAATTTTTATGGATATGGATTGGAATTGTAGCGGTTGCGAGTAGTCCGTGGTCACACCGAATGACGGCACAGGCGCACTCAATCTATGTGCACATTCGTCCGCGGCTCGCGAATAACGCCATTGCAGCGTAATTCCTTCAAGTGCATTGCTGTTCACCACGGTGTGAGCGAAATGGAAACAGCAGAAGATTCGTGCAGTAGGGGTGCCATTTAGGGATTCGCGTTCACTGCAAATAATCTAAGGAATGTGTGAACCTCAGGAAACTTCCTGATACACAACGTGCTTTCTAGAGAAGGACTTCAAGCGCCTTGGCAAGTGATTCTCATCGCCTGGACCTGACAGCGTTACCTACGTGGCCCTGATGGACCTGACAA
Source organism: Rhipicephalus sanguineus (assembly GCF_013339695.2). Taxonomy (NCBI): domain Eukaryota; kingdom Metazoa; phylum Arthropoda; class Arachnida; order Ixodida; family Ixodidae; genus Rhipicephalus; species Rhipicephalus sanguineus. The sequence continues at coordinate 76,768,624 of NC_051184.2, read as the reverse complement.
CTGTAGCGCTGAGAAAATAATTACCCGACATTCTTGTAAATGTCCCAATTCTAGCGAGCCCAGATAAAAACATTCAGAACGCATACGAGCACACCAAAGAACCTAAGAGCTACCCTGCCAGGACAGAGATTTGTATGGGTTATCAACACTACTACAAAACATGGATCCGATATTACACACAAGAAGGAGGAAAGCTAGAGTGGATTACATAGACAGAACAACAGAGTACTTAAACATGGAAGATTCACGGATGCTTCACCATACTGGGCCAACGCAAAGAAAATGGTGGCGGTTGTTGTAAACAGAAAAGGTAAAGTCCCAGCCTGTGCTGCGGTTTCTAGAGCCACCATTATTGAAGCAGAATTGCCTTAGTTATAAGAGAAGGCATAGAGAGCATCGGTCCACATACAATAATCACAGAGTCTCAGGCCGCATGCAGGAACTATCAGAAGGGAAAATCGGCGCGAAGGCACACCGGATACTTACCGAAACCAGCAGAGAACTGAACATTGGCTATATCCAAACAATAACTACGATCCGGGACACGAGAATGTTACTGGGAACTTCTGTGTAGATGAGGCGGCTCGAGGTTTCACCAATTGCCGAGCGGCCGAGGGCAACATTGTGGAGGACTCGACACCCATCGAACCCAGTTACAAAGCGATCTAGGAATATTACAGAGAATTGAAAAGACTCTACCCAGCACCGAATAAGGAGCATTCAGCCGTGGATTCTGCGACGTTACGTATGCTCCAAACCGACACATATAGAAACATGCATAGATTACGTATATGCTACCCGACAGCATACAAATACACATCCCCGTGGTGTGGGAGCACACAGACGCGCTACCACATCACATGGGAGTGTACGGCTCACACCGAAGAGCAAGAAGAGAACAACAGGAGATTCACGTGGGAGGCACTGCGGTCGAGCGCTGCCCTCAGGCTGGTCCGGAGGGCCAATAGGATGGCAAGCGCCAGCGATGCCTTGGAATAGCGGCCCGACCACACGATATTGCCCTGTTTTAGTGACAACGAAGTCTTTTGCGCAAATAATGTTTTGTTCGTCTTCTTCAGATGCGTTTTGAAGACTCCACAATTGACGTTTTTGGAGGACAGAGCCCTGGGACTGAGGCTGAGGCCGTCCTCAGGGTAGAAGGCGTTGAACTTTATTGCGCTTCTTACGGACAAGTTGTCGTAGGCAGAAATTTAAGCAATTTTCCTTTACTTTGCTTCTTTGTTCTTTCTCCTTTTATTTATGGAATTGTACCGGCTCCTTCTGCTATATTTTATTACCTCTGCCTGCTTTTCCCGGGACGGAACAGCAGCTGGTTTAGGAAGCGGCTAACCTCCTTGCTCTTTCCTTCCTCTTTTCCTTGTGCTAGAACAACGCCATGTAAGCGCCGGCCAGTGCCGCTATGTATAGACGCTTCTTGGACGCCGTCGCGAATTGAACAGCTGAAGAACGTTGTATAACGAGGCTGCGCGAACCGTTGCATCCTCTCAATTGTGCGGGAGATAGAGTGGTTTCTCTGTAACGTGCCACGTTCACTGTATGAAATGAAGACGTCCTTGACCGACATGTTCAGAACAGACAGAAACGCTAGCTGGGACGATTGTCACTTTGAGGAGTTACATCAACACGTATTGTACTATTGCTCTTGATGTAATGATTCGGAAAGAAAAAAACTCTGGACTTCATATGCTTGTGATGACGACAGACCATTGTCAGAAGTCGTTTTGAAGTACCGACCTCGCAAGCTGTCGCAGCACGAAGCTAATAATGCATTATTGCTGTTCCTAAAGGCGACTGACCTACATGACGCGAGGTATTCATAAGCTCGTCGTCACTAGGCCTTTGTTTCCACTGCAATCACAGCAATGGCGTTTGCGACGTGCGTAGTCGTTTTACCTTCGTTAATTGTACTTGTGCAAACTAATGCCGTTACTTTTTGAGAACAGCATTAATGAGCGATTCTGGCCCAGCTGTGTTTGAATGCGCAAATATTTGACATCAGTAGTAGTAGTAGTAGTAGTAATAGTAGTAGTAGTAGTAGTAGTAGTAGTAGTAGTAGTAGTAGTAGTAAGTAGCAGTAAGTAGTAGTAGTAGTAGTAGTAGTAGTAGTAAGTAGCAGTAAGTAGTAGTAGTAGTACCAGTAGTAGTAGCAGTAGTAGTAGTAGTAATAGTAGTAGCAGTAGTAGTAGTAGTAGTATTTGTTGTTGTTGTAACATTGGCATGTTTCGACATGTAGAAGATCATGTACTCGCCAAATGCCGTGGGACACATCACCGCCATTTTTCAGTGTTTCTAATAGCCTTGCTTAGAACTGTCTTGCATATTTTTGTCGAAATACGTGACCTAATTGTCTTGATATGTGTCTGCACGTAACTTTCTTCAATTGTATTATTAGGGTATCAAATGCCTCATGCAACACAAGTGGGACTGTCCGGCGTCAGCGACAACACATGGTAACAACAATCTAAACTCGCGGGAAATAAAAGCTACATCAATGAACCAATTGTAAATACGTAGATATGTTAAATACAACATAAGAAAAACCCAGTAAGGATGGTACCGAAAGATAAAGAAAAACGACGATATATACAGGGTGTTTTTTAGACAATAGCCATTTTTAATATAAATCCTACGACAGTGAGTCTTCTGTCCTTTTCGCACACAAACTCTAAGTCGAGGCGGAAATACTTCGCCCGCAGGCTAAAATGACATAGACACGAATAATTAATACAAAGTTGTAAATGAACTTTTTAGTTATTGAGTTGAGGGCCGCTTTTTTATATTGAATAGTTGTAGTGCATGACAATTTACGTCAAACCAGTTTTTTTAGAAATCACAAAAGTTGCACGCAATCTGAAAAAAATGTGGCGATTTGGAGCGTGACTGCGCTCGGCGGGCAGGAAGCGGGACGACTCTGTTACGCCAGACTTTACACTGAAGCGAGTTTTACTTTCACAACATTTCTATCAAAAGTCTTTGTTGTGTAAATAAAAAAAAACATCTTGTATAGAGCGGACAAGATAGTGGGAATCTGAATTAGGTGGATATACAAAGTTCCATACTTCGCCCGGTCTCGCGAGGCTTGCGAGACCTCTGGAAAGCCGTGCAAAACCTCACGAGTCCTTGAGGTCCCGTAAAGACTAGCGCAACTCTCGTGGACACGAGATTCAACATGAATTCAAAAAGCTTTTGTTATGTGACATTCATTCTTCTGTGTAACTGGTTTTTGCGACTTGTCATTCTCTCCTCAAACTGTTGTTTTATTTTGTCTCTTTTTATGCTATTTGCACTTATAGTTTAGTTTATATTACCGATGACACATAGTTGATGATAACATCGCCTTTTCGTTGTATCTGTATCTCATTATTATTGAATTTTGTAATCTTACTATTTTTGCTACTGTCGTTGTTAATCAAATATTAATGTTAATATTGCATAGGAGGTCCCATTTCAGTTTACACTACGGGACCTCCTTCTGTATATCCTTATCTTGTACATTGTGTTATGAATGAATAAAATTTGATTGATTGATTTGAGCCGAATTAAGGCATTTGCCTTAACTTAAGTAGTACCAACAGGAGTAAGGTGCCTGACACCGGCAGCCTGTCTCAGCCCCCTTATCTCTTTTCGAACAATGTTCATTGCTTTAGGCAGATAAGTACCTATAACTAGCAAGAAATAATTTACTAAGTAGTCAACTGACTAAAAAAATACGTGTTAATAAATCAAGCAACTTGAGTAACGTCGTAGCGCACAAGGCGATTAGTGTCCGATAAGCTTGAAATTGGACGTCGCCTCCTTGGGACGACAAAAATCAATGAATAATAATGGCTAAGCTCCCACTAAGTCGCGCATGGCTTGAAACAATGTAGCAGGGCGATTCTGAAATCTAATCTTGTTGCTTCTAGGTTGTTGCTAGGCTTTAGCTACGTGATGCTAGGTTGTTTTTCGGTTGCTTCTGAGCGCAGAAAGGTTCGAGGTAAACCACAGACAGTCAGAGACACGACATGGTTGTCCGAAACTCCATAGACAGAAACTTGCGCTGAAACCGAGCGTTCGCACTTTCGATCGATCTACGGGCACGTCGTCGTTCGCGCAGGGCTTCCATCGCTCCGGCGCCTTCTCGGCGGAACGGCATAGGCGGAGTTGCCTATGTCGTTCCCTGGAATTCTCTCGTACGTGCCACTGAAGCAGTCCGCACAGGTGCTTTACCGAAGCCGAAAGCGTGTGGCGGCGGTGTTTATCCCTGGGTTAATATCGGCGTTTTATTAAAGCCTTGCTCGATGACTGGTTACGCCTGTTTTGAAATCTTAATTGGGGTTGGCCGCCCGTCTGTTGCCTTCATTTTTAGTAGGACGAGCAATAGCTAGAGGGATTTTCCCAATTTATGTGGCTCACACCTGTTAATGATAACGATAGTTTTTAACACGAAAGTGTTTTATGCCGGGGTCCACCAGTGCTCCACTGACGCATTTCCGTCACGGATATGACGTTGTAAAATATAAAGACTAACACATGGCAAAGAAAAAACTAGAAGAGAAAGTTCCGTCACCTGGAATCGAACTTACGACCGCTCGATCCCAAGCGCGCAGCGCGAAACGACTCCGCCACAAGACGGCACGTTCTTCGTCGTACTAACGGTGTGATATTTATATACACCATTTGTCAGTGGCGGTACTCAGAGATCAGGGTACATCAGCGTGTTTTCGTTATCACTAGCGAGATGGCGTGAAGGGCTCAAAGAGCGCGCTTTAAATGTCGTCGCCCCCGGCGTTGAGATGAGCGTGTGCCTCTACAGGGCGTGGTCGTTCCTGCGCGCGCGCTTATCTTGTACGTCTTGCGCTCTCACCGCAAGTTTGCGCTCAAGTTACAGAGAGCACGATGGTCATTTCGCTCACTGCAGCGGTCGCTTTTGCGAAAGGAGCGCGCTGCTCACAAACAAGTAAGTTACGACTGTGACAGTTCGCGCTCATCCTGTGTATACTTGTGCGTTCGTTCCGTGCGTCCTCATTTGTATTTGACCAGCGCGCTTTAACTGTCGAGCTGTGACAGTTGTTAGTTCGCGCTCATCTTGTGTATGTTCGTTCCGTGCGTCCTTTCTGCTTGAGCAGCGCATTGCAAGTTTCGAGCTGCTTGCCGTTCTTCGCGTGACATTACAACTTGTTGCTATAGCATTCATTCCTTCGCCCTTGGGGCGAAACTATGCACAACAAAGGCTCAACTACGTCTGTGAAGACGCGCTTTACTTTCGTGTTATACCGATTCCTATGACAGAGGGATCAACCATGTTTATCGCGATCTAAGCGCAAACACTTAGGTGCGCATCGAGTCGACAGAAAAGTGTCCCGATCGAAACGCTATACTATGTGCAGCTGCTGTGCCGCGGTTACGCAACACCTGCTAAGCGAGCGCGAAATGTTGGCGCTATTGTTATGCTAGTCTCAAGAAGTCTTTCACTACAGGGCATTGTATCTGGAATTTCGTTCTGGTGCTTGCTTGACAGCGAAATATTTTGAAACAATAGGCTGAAAATAGGTACTGCATGTTATGAAAAAAGCTCATGCGAAATGAAAATGATAAAAGTTCAGTCTGTATATTCCTTACAACATATGGGCCGCTGCAGGTGGCCCTTCGCGTTACTTGGGCAATCATCGTAGGTAGGTGGTTGCTCAAATACATTTTATTTCAGTGAGACAGTTTGTTTTCACTACGTTTTTTTCCCCTTCATTGCGGGTCACTTAGTGTGATTGCGATAGCCGCCAAAACAACTTGCGGAGGTAACATCAACCTCAACCTCAGCACAGCAAGCCATTCAATACAGAACAGGAGAGAACTTGTAGATTGAACGCTGCTCCGTCGGCAGCTGCTGCGTTTTCTTGTACCTATTTAATATATGTTTGGAAGCATTGAAGTTCAGTTTTCTTATTTCCAAATGACACTTGTAGATGCAGGGGAAGTCATACAGAAAGAGGCCCCACAGTTGGCAACTGTAGCAGGACCTGATGTTATTGGCTGCGAAATATATTAAGTAAAAAAGATGGCGAAAAAGAACAAAAGAAACTTGGAGCACGCTCTAGCTTCTCCTTCAGGAGTAGGACGCTATAGCGCAATCGGGCCCTGTTTGCATCGCTTTCTCAATAGCTAGCCTGGCTTCGCTTCTCGGAGGACACTTCAACCGTGCCTCAAGGTAAGAAACATCTGTGCGTCTGTAAACTGGCCCTTTTAAACTATGCGAGAGTGCCGACTGCAAGTACAGCTGAGAAGCGCCCGCTACGACCTAATTCTTCCTTTTGCGAGTTTGCGAGGTACCCACTATACATGCGTAAGGCGGCAACACGCGCGCAGCTGCGTAGCTGCACACGTTGTTGATGCTGTTTTTGATAATGATAATTATTATGCCTGTGTGCTTTGTAATTGGTGGGCCTTTAATCCAGCAACTAGTTGCGTAATTCGCATGTTTTGACGCCTGGTGTGATTTTAATCTTCTGACACGCGATATTACATTTGTTAGATATATTCGTCGCGCGACATAACACTGATACAGCGTTTTTTAGGAGCAATTTACAGCACTGGTGTGGCCCTGTGGTAAAACACCTTCTTGCCACGCAGAAGACCTGGGCTCGATTCCCAATTAGCCGAATATTTTTTACGGCGAAAGCTGTTATGAGATCATTTCACCGGCCGTTTTTGGCGCCTTAGTTGTCCGCCGCCGGTGTCCGTAGCCAGTATCGCTCGAAATAAGAAAAAAAAAACGAAATAAGAAAAAAATTCCAGGATGGAACGAGGTTCGATCCTGGGCCCTCTGCGTGGGAGCCCAATATTCAACCTCTGAGCCATGCCGGTGCTTGAAACTGCTTTGCAAAAAGGCCCTATACAGGCTTCATGTCGGTAAGGAACCACATTAGCATATCTAATATAGTGTGGTAGAAGAGTAAAATAAGCACAAAGCGTCGCACAACGCGAATTCTGTAACCAGGCGTCACACAATGCGAATTGCGCAACGAGTTGGTTGTTGAATGCTTCCAACCCATTACAAAGGGCTCTGCCATAATTCTTCGTCGTCATCAGGCGCAGCATCAACAAAGTGCGCATAATGCCTTAGATGCGTTTAGCAGGTACCACGGTTCTCCGTAAAATGACAAAAAATGTCACAGTGCCTGCTGCCCTACTTCTAAAAAATTACAATGATTTATAGCGTAGTGGGTTCCTCGCAAGTGCACTTGTATTGGTTGCCAAGAAAGCCAATAAGCGCATGATCCATTTCCTCGGGGTCTCAGTAAAATTACAATGATTTATAGCATAGTGGGTTCCTCGCAAGTGCACTTGTATTTGGTTGCCAAGGAAGCCCAAAAGCGCATGATCCATTTCCTCGGGGTCTTAGTAAAGTTCTTCGCCCCCCCCCGTCTCTCTCCCACGTCAACGTATGTTATACAGCATGATGGGAGAGGGAAATAGCGACCGGGCGTCACCCAATGCAAATTGCATAACTGGTGGGCCGTTTAAAACTTCCAACCCATTACAAAGGGCTGAACCATAATTCTTCATCGTCACCAGTCGTCGCGTCAACAAAGTGCACATAATGCCTTAGAGACGTGTAGCTGGTGCCTCGCTTCTCCGCAGAATGACGAATAATGGCTTAGTAGGTGCTTCCTAACTTCACAAAAACTGTGATTTATGGCGTAGTGGGTACCTTTCTAGTGCACTTGTATTGTAGACCCAAAATAGCTTGCAAGGGGCTCTAGAAACGCCGCTCTTCCAGCTTTCGCTGTGACTGTGCTGCGGTTTGAGCGCAGGCCTGGCGTTTTTTATTATTGCTTTGCTTGCATCCACCTCGACGCCGCAACACTTCTTTGCAGACTAATTGGCTCATACTGAAATCTAGGCTTGCTGCGCAAGCAGATAGAAGAAGAGAGACAGCATAAAGCGCAGCCTTCAAGAAAGATAGGAAAGTTTCTATCGTTCTATCCTGTCTTCATTCTTCCTTATTTCTGCCTGCGCAGCAAGTCTAGATCTATCTCAAATTTTCGCTCACGGACAACACTACTTTTTCGCTCACAACCAACGACGCCGACACCGACGCTGACACCAACACTGACACACAAATGTCTTCGAAGCAAGCTCTCTAACGCTATCGCGTTAATACAAAATGAATAAAATGATACAATGTTTACGCACAAAAGTACACAAGCTACGCAAGAATGAGATGAACATCAGCAAACAAGGATGACGCATGGATGACGACATGCACGACATGCTTACACAATATGGAAAATACGCACACGCGATGTTAGTTCCACAAAATATGAATGCAGTCTTATTTCGTGTCTGAAGCGCTGTTCCTTTCATTACACCCATGCATGTGGCAATTCTCTCAAGTTAAGTCGCTGTTGATTCGATATTCTTTCTTTGCACGTGAATACGTAGTCGGACTTGTTAACTCATAAGATAAATGCGCCATGAATGCTTGCCTCAGTAAAAAACGCGAAAAACGACCGTAATCTTGGGTCGCTAAGCACCCCTAAGAAATGGTGCTTAAATTTTCGAAAGCTCCGAAAAAAAAAGTAGGTGACGCCGATCCTTGACTTAGACGCCCGGTACTAGCACCCACACTTCGGCATAAGTGTGCCCTAGTGTATTCTTTGAGCTGACTCTGTTTCGTCGCGCTGCCGAAGGGGACGTAGAAAAGAGCGCGTGTTTGAAATCTGCTCCGCCAGGTGACGCAACTGTCGCAGCTGCTCACAAGAAAGGCGCTTGCTCATTCAATGAACTCATTCGATTGCCATTAATGATTCTAACAATCAACTGGCCTTATCTTATATAAACCTATGCTACCATATCATATTTATGTAATATATATAACACTTAATTTGAGCCATAATCATGCATTTATTACCAGTTTTATTTTTAGAAGACTTTTTCTGTATATTCGGAAGACCGGAAGTAAGTACTCAACCGGAAGTGCTTGGAAGAAAAACAATAGTGTCATTCGGTGCTCATGCCACTAAGAGAGAGAGAGTTATCTCCCTGACCGTGTTAAAGATCTCAAGTAAGGCACCAAGCCAGGGAGAGTGCCCTAGGGCTCCCCCGCTCCTTCCCAAAATATTGATGTAGGGGGTTGTTTTAGCGAAAATGAATAAGGAAATAGGTGTTTTTCTCAAATGGTCAAGGCCTGCAGCAAGTGCCCCCCCTCCCCCCCCCCCCCTCCCACCCCGTGAATAATTCCTGGCTACGGGCCTGTCTCAAGTAGTTCATGTTTTTTGATCCATAATAAGAACAAAAAAAAAAGAAAAACGAAATGACGCGAGGGCGGAGATTAGTCAGTGAGGAGAAAAGAAAAAAAAAATATCTATTTCTTACAGCTTTGACGTTTTGCGACAAGGCAAACCGAGGATCATCCTCTATCGGTAGCTCTACGAAGCTATATGCAGCAGCCACAGAGCAGAGGGCGAGTATGAGGAACAAGGCCATGATGTCGTGCGTCCCGAGGCACAAAACCAACTGAACTGAGAATGCCCAGGAATATATTGCAGAGCATACACAAAGCCTAGCTGCAACTCCGAAAGCCAGCCTCTAGAGTTCGTTGTAATTGTGAACAATACGAGAAGCGGAGACAGTTACAAGGGGCACGTCAATTCGCTTGCAAAATGCGTTTATTCTTAGGAACGGCCGCAAACACTTCAAACGCGTAGGAGTTAACTCGAGGGCACCGCAGTCGTAAAATAAGGCGTATATGGGGCCGTATGAAAGAATGGGCATTGTTCGAGGTGCTCGTTTATGTGTTAGTGTTCCACACTCACCGACATGGCTACAAGGCGCCGCTCGCTTGCACTCCCAGGAATAAAACGCACATAAATACCCAACAAAGTGGACGAGGGACAGCACTCCGTCAATTCTCAAGTGGGAGAGCACCAGACACGTAATTTTAAAGATATGGGGTTCAGTTCCCACCGTCGGAAATGGTTCTTCGTTGGTGCACTGTAATTTCTTTCTATTTCTGCCATAATATTTACACCACAGTCAATAACAACAAAGAATGCCTGTTATGATTTCCTTGGCTTAACGGAAGATTTGACGCTGGTTACCTGGATCTTGTCGTTATTAACGCACGGCCCAATACTGCATACTCGGAAGCTGTGATGTCGCAGCAAGATTCACTGCCTTCGAATTATACACCACACGTGACACCCGGAATACATCTGTGGACGATGCGTAAGCCGATCGTGCGAATCGCGATCCCTGGCATAACGAAGAAGTGGAAAATACCAGACGCTGGACTTAAGCATGTTCGCTTTATTGTACATTGACTATAGGTACTATCCGTACTGTGCATATTTTTGCTGATGGCTCTGTCAGGCATACCTCCTCAGAAGCAGCTTTCACGGTACACCACATGGGCATCACGAAACGCTTCAAGGTAGCGCATCGAACATCGTCTACTGCGGTTGAGCTGACCGGCGTCCGACAAGCTGCCCGCTATATTGTACCGCAGAGTCCAGCGAAATGGACATTATTTTGCGACTCCAAGCCGGCACTTCAACTAATCTGCAATTAAATGAAGCGAGCAACCACATACAATCCTCTGGTGTACGACATAATGAATATGTTAACTAAGGCGTATCAATGCAGACATACCGTTGCATTGCAATGGATTCCCAGTCACTGTGGCATAGCTTGGAGAGAACAAGCTGGTGCAGAAGCAAAAACGGCACACACTAGCGGCGAAGTCATATCAATTCTCTTTTCCCGGTGTGACATCAACGGCTTGGTGTCTAGGTCTATGAAAACATCTATAACACGATTATGGGATGACTCTGATTATCGCCAAGAGCGCCTTTACGGACTTGACTCTGGTCATACTTTTGGGCTTCCATTCCGGCAGAGCGGAGACCAGGAAACACTACTACAAATACTGCGGCTAGAAGTTGCATATACACGACGATGCTTTTGTGAGATTGGACAGGAGCAAAACGCTAACTGCAGTGTGTGTCACACGTCAGATACTATTAACCAGTGCCTGTGCTTGTGCCCTCAATAACTCGACCGAAATACAGTCACTTCAGTGCGTCGGAGATCGTCTGGACTCCCGACCGTTTTCGGAGAAGCTTTTGGATGCTTGGGATCATGCAGACCACGCCCAGCGTTAGTTTAAAGTGCCTATTAGGAGTCCTAAGCGAGACACGTTTAGAAGCTCGTCTTTAGAGCATGTGCGGGATAAAGACTTTCGCGCGTGTACTGTCCCCGCGCAGAGCACAGTGTACAGTGACTCCCTACAGTACAGTGACCATAGTCACGTACCATCATACCTCCCTCTTTCTTTCTTTCTCTTTTCTCCTTATCCTCGTGAGCAGGGTGTCGGAACGGAATGTTTTTCGTTTCGGTTTTACTTTCGTTCCACCGCAAAAAGTTCCGTTCTGTTTCTGCTCCGGAACGAAAAATAAATGTTCCGTAACGGTTCTTAACGGTTTTTTTTTTGTATGCAGAAATTTGAAGTTCAGGTAATCATAAAACGCATTGGATTTCTGATGTAGTTACTTGCCCTCCTATTAAGAAAGTGGGACAAGGGTAAAACACGTTCTTCAGAGGAGCGGACGTAACTGTACCACGAGTTCCTACCAATTAGCAGAAACCAGTATTAATTTCAAAGTCATAGTATTTATTTTCTCAAAAGACAAATACGAATTTTTTTAGTAGGCTCAATTCTTTCTGTCAAGGGAGTGAGCACGATCTCAGAAGCAGCACGTAATTGAGTGTACGCTCTCATGTGTGCGATCGCTGTTCTGATAAAAAGATCGCCAGGCCTGCGCGGAACAGCGCAGCACAGTCACAGCGAAGGCTGGAAGAACGGACTTTGTAGAGCACGTTGTAGAGTCTCTTGGGGCCACTAATACAAGTACACATGCAAGGTACCCACTACGTCATAAGTCATAGCAATTTTTCTGAAGTAGCGAAGTTCCCACTGTGCGATTTTCGTCATTCCTCGGAGAATCGTGGTACCCGTTACACATGTGTAAGCCATTATGTGCACTTTGTGCTGTGGCCTGATGATGATGAAGAAATATGGTTGAGCACTTTGCAGTGGGTGGGAAGCAGTGTTGCGGAATGGGCGCCTCCATTTCATTCCAATTCCATTCGGGGGAATTAGAACTTACCGCAATTCTATTCCTTTCAATTCCTCGGAATAAAAAAACGTAGCCCATTCCCATTCTGGGAATAGCCCGGCAGTTCAATTCCATTCCTGTAAATCTTCAATGTAGGAAAGGCATCTTGATAGTTTTATCGAGTTAAGAATGAACGCCCCATAAAGCTGATGTCATCAGATGCATTAAGAACTGCAAAAGTACGCAAAACACGTTACCAAGGTCGAGGGATAGTAGCTTAGCGACATATCTCGTGCAGTGCAAACCACCCTACTAATTCCCATAGGGGCAGTTCTCCCGCTACCTATAGTATTTGCATGGTCAGCATGTTTGAACGAATGGTGATGTTGTAATATTGTTTAAGCTTGCATGTGTTAATGCAAAAATGACGACATAGCGTATTTTTATGCAAAAGTAGTATTCAAGAAGACTAAGTTTTGCCACGCGTCTGGAGCGGTCGTGAATATGGAGAAATCTAAGATTTCGTTAATGGGGAACAAAACCCTCTAGATCTACTGGTATTAGTTGGAACAGTGCAACGCTTGGGCATCTTGTGCCTTTGCATCGAATACAAAACACTGGGCCGCACTTCTCCTCAGCACTCACGCTTGTCAAGCGAGCCTCGCAAGCATGGATGGGGTGAGGAGAACTTTTTGTGTTCGCCTGTGCGCAGGTATGCGGTGTCTTCCTTGTCGCAAAGGTTATTTACGTGTGTCAGGTACTAAACTACTCGTGAGATAAAGATCAGGCTGTGCATAGAGTATTCGCCACTTTCCTGTGGGGGCATCAACGCGAACCAACGCGCAGGGGCAATTTGCTTCTCCCTTTGGTATCTGCTGGGATAATCCATTTGTTTGTACACTAACTTATGCCTCGGTTTATAGTAGACGCGTTGCTTATAAATGTACCGTGCTTGTAATCAGCCAAGCCATTTAAGAAATACTGCTTTACTGCTAATTTCGAGGCTCTGACTTCCTAATGTTTGAAAACGTGCTCTATTTTCGGGAAAGAAACGTAATTCCATTCCCATTCCATTCCGTGCAAAAGGCGCCTAATAACATTCCCATTGAATTCCTCCAAGCGTTGTCCCCATTGAATTCCGGGGTCGCGAAAATGTGGAATGATCAGGAGTCATTCCAATTCTGGTGGGGCAACTCCGCAACACTAGTGGGAAGCATTAAACCACACACTCTTTGCGCTATTAGCATTGTGTGATGACTGGTTGTTATTTTACTCTTCTGCCACGCTATATTACATAGGTTAACACGATTCCTTGCCTTACATGACGCCTGTACACAGTATTTGTGCGAAGGAGTTACAAGCACCAGCGTGGCACTGTGGTGGAAGACCCGACTGCCACGCAGAGGGGCGGGTTAAAATCCCATTCGATCACAGAAATTTGTTTCTCATTTAATTTTTTTGTTATATCACGTGATAGCGGACACGGACACCGGCGGCGACGGACAACTATGGCGCCAAAATCAGCTGTTGTGATCTCATAACAGCTTTCGCTGTAACAAACTTCAGTGCCGACAATGCCCTCTCCACTTTGGCCTGCGTGACAGGCGCGCAAAGTCCACTTACGTTAATATCTCTGGTTGCCACTGTTTTCGCTTTTCGCACAATTTCAATATATATTTTCTTTGGAATTCCTGCCCGAGATATGCACATATTGCATGAGCTCAGTTGTTCGGGATTGCGAAGTTCTCTCATTAAGCGAAAAATGATTGAAAAAATTTCGGTTTCACTCCGGAACGAAATAATAGATAAAGTTTCGGTTACGTTTTCGTTCCGGTCAAAAATATCGTTTTTTTTTTTCGTTTTTCTTTTTCGGTTTTTGTTCCGTTCCGACACCCTGCTCGTGAGGAGCAACAGGCTAGAAATCCGCTTTCAAGGCCATCCTCTCCTCCTCCTCCTTGTCATTAAACATCTTCTTGTTCTTCTTGGCTTAACTGTATGTTCGTTTCAATGGTTGCGTCTTACTTGTGGGCGGTATTTGTTTTCTATATGCGGTAATGAAATTAAGCTTGTCCGTACAGTTCTGCGTTACGATTTACCGGAGGAGAATAAGTGATGGGCAACGCTAGTAGCGTCTCCTGTTGATTTAAAGGCTAACCCGAGACGCACAAAGAGGATATTGCAGATGACTTGGATGTTTTGGTGATCGGCTGGTGTGAGACATTGTGAATTACATTATCAATAACTCACAGTACTCCGATTTATTTTCTTTCGAGGAGATTACTGATGTGGCAGAAAATTTTCGAAAGATATTATAGTTGGACAAAACGCCACAACATGGTGCCAGCGGTACTGCCACTGGTTTCTTGAACCTGTCAGCGTCTGTTGAACCCATAATAACATAAATAATAAAAACTCCACGGACAAGCTTAAATTCTGTAATGAATCTAAGCGTAGATATGGAACAATGCATAATCGGTAAAACAGCTCTGATGCCAACATCACACTAGGCGGAAAATAAGCATAGCTGTTTTACTGCGAAGCCTAAGGAGAATTCGAATGTGGGCCGATTTTTCGTGGACAAGCTTTTGTTACTCGCCATTGACGGTGTGTGCTTGCCTTTGCTCTTTGCCGTCCTCTTGTTGCGTTCGGATTTTATTACTCACCATATCACATTCAATGAAGAATTGCGCAAGGTCCCTTAAATGTTACCGTGCTCAGTTCCTACTCCATGCCAAAAAAAGACTCGAATAGAGAATGAATAAAGTAACTTGGCTGTGAAGCAACGTACGCTAGAGCCATTACTTTATTCATGTTACCCCTCATTATCCTCACGGGCAGTATATGTAAATTGATTCGTGAATGAAAATTCATTCAAAGTGCTGTTATCACTGACCGTCGCTGGCGACGCGTTGTCGATGAGAGTCGACTGAAGAAGCGTTCCCATAACTCACCCTCCGCGGCGGGAAGCGCCCCAACAAAAGGAAGAGAATCGCGCGAGCTCCGATAGGCAGCAGAGTGACGGCAAAGCTGGCGCCACCTTTACAATGGACCGTTGTGGCCTCTTTGGAATGCTACGGTGCCGACCTGTCTCGTATGTTCAAAGACTGTTGGAAGGTGAGATCAAAATCAAAG
The DNA here is from genome assembly GCF_013339695.2 of Rhipicephalus sanguineus. Taxonomy (NCBI): domain Eukaryota; kingdom Metazoa; phylum Arthropoda; class Arachnida; order Ixodida; family Ixodidae; genus Rhipicephalus; species Rhipicephalus sanguineus. Next base: position 76,753,376 of record NC_051184.2, on the reverse strand, counting down.
ATGTTGAAAGGTGAGACAAACTGGGATAAGGCAAAGATAACGCCAGAAGAAGAGAACAGGACTTCTTGGATTTTTCTTGAATCTCTGGCAATCCATAAATAACTACTGAGCACTCGCCTAATTGTAATAACGGTATCTTCCCGCACGTGTAGGCACGTTGCTCACGTCACATGTTGAAGCAAACATAACCGGAACATTTCCGCCTTCATCTTCATTGTGAAGTCTCCCGTGCGGCAGCTGAATCGTCTTTGATTTTTTGAACTTTTGTAGCCGGTGTTCGTTTTTAATTGCCCTAATAATCTTTGTTTTGATGTATTTATGCGATCTACGATTGCGGTGGCTGCTATCGTAGCGATCTTGCCTTTGCTTTTCCCCCGCTGGTATTGTAACATGCACTGCTGATATCAACACTTCTCGCCACTCCGAAAACCCAGCGCAGGTAGAAAAGTGGCAGCCTTCCATTGCTCTTGTTGGGCGACTTTCCTGGCGTGGCATTGCAGGATGTTCAGCAGTTTCTGAGGCTTTGTTTTCGAAGGAGACGCATGCCTTGTCCTCCTCCGGTATGTTTCTGTGAACAGTCAACCAACTCGGATTTCAAATAGCCAAAACGCGGCACTGTGTTTAATTGTCCAAACTTACTGTTCTAATTTCCTTGGCGCCTTTGTAAATCTACAGGGTCTGTTATTGTTTCTATTGTGTGTATTCTATTCGCCATCTCCGCTTCTCTTTCTTTTTTTCATGATACCACATCGTCTACTTATACCTTCAGTTGACCTGTACTAGGTCACCAAATTTGTTGACTTTTTGAAGTTTGAAGTTTGGTTTATTTTGCCACACAAAGTACAAAAACAATTGCACTTGAGATGTGGTTGGGAAGGTGGGAAAAAAGCTACGTGCAAGTAGCTTGACTGGCCCCACCTCCCATTACCCAGCAGCGGACACTATAGCAGAAGCAAAATAAAACATTACTCTATTTCGTGTCCACGCTTTTTAGGTTCAGGTATTTCTGAATTCTGGCTGCCCATTTCTATTCAGTCATACTCCTATAGCTCTTCAAAACTAATTTTGATCCGCAATATTACACCGCATTTTCCCCACCCACTTCCACGACTATAATCTTATGGCTTGCTTTGCCAATCTGTATGCCACCGACGTTAATCTAACTGGCCTATACTAATCTCACTCTTCCTTATCCCCCTTTGCTTTCATATATGAATTATATCTTGCTCTCCAGCCTTCCTGTTTGAATTTTTTAGAAACATGCTCTATATGCAATAGTTAGCTATGCTGTGCTTTTTCGACTTGGCTGCTTTAACTACGTTGCCGTGTAGTTACGGAGATTTTGTTTTTTCCCAATAAATGGCCTCCATGGAGGTCTCAGACTTCTTTGCTTCGGGATCGCGTTGAGTATAGACCACGCGACTTATTGTTACTAAAGCTGTCGCTGCTAAGGTCATCTATGTAAGGCAACGCACAGCCTCCCATGAAGACGTTACCTCTTTCATCTTTTATAATAGTTTGAGCATTTGCAGTTGATTGCAGTGCACGTACATGACTAAAAAATTTTTGTGTGTGCTTTGATCTTTTTCGCAAATTCGCAGCACCCACCGCTCACTTCCGCAGACGAGCCAGCTTTACGTTCAGTTGTGGTCCCTTAGCAGCTGCCATTCGTGATAAGGACACACCATATCTTGGCTCCGTTAAGAAACGCTAAGGGAAAAAAAAGCTTAATGTTGCGCCTGTTGAAATTAACCGAATCAATCAATCAATAAATAAATAAATAAATCAATCAATCAATCAATCAATCAATCAATCAATCAATCAATCAATCAATCAATCAATCAATCAATCAATCAATCAATCAATCAATCAATCAATCAATCAATCGACCGACCGACCGACCGACCGACCGACTTCATCGATAAATAAATAAATCGATCGATCGATCGATCAATCGATCTTCCGTTAAGAAGAAAACAAACTAATTTTTGTGTGTGTTCGAGTTTACCATGTCAATAAATCATAGAATTATTCAATCAGTCATTCAGCCAATAAATTGGTCTGTTTTCAGTAATAGAACTAACTCACAACTAACTAGCTAAATCATTAACTTTCGTAAGTTAGCAACAAATAATTGCCGCAGAAAGAAGCGGTCACAGACAGCGTGATGAAGGTACGGCCTTTAGTTTTTTCTCCTTCAGCGAAGGCAGGGGCAGTGGATACACGTATGACACTGTCTTGTGTGAGCTTCTGTAGGACGTTTATGTAGAAAAGAAAGTCTTAACGCAATCACGCATAAATCTCCCCAAAATAAAGGGAATGACACACATCAAAAGGTGAGCTATTTGCAGCGAGATATTGAAAAAGTTAAAACGAGGTCAACAAAAGTAAAGTTTAAGCATGGGCACGCATTGTCCGGTGTCAGGGTATCGGCAGCAGCGCAGTACGGACTGCAGACGCCCAGCGGTATCCTTGGAAGCAGAGTCGTTGCGAGTACTCATACGTATCGGTGGCTGCTGTTAGCCACGCTGTAGCCGAGTGCGTTTTCGATCTCAACCCTGTTGGCTTCCTGGCGCTCCCTGGTGTGCGTCATCCACACCAGTACTGCGCATCGGCGACCGGAGAACACTGGCAGGACGCCGTGAGGGTTGCGGCTGTTGAAGGACACCATTCTGCCGCACTTCGGCCGGACGATGGACTGAAAAAAAGGCGGGAGCTTGTAGCCACCGCCGCAGCAACAACAGATAGTTTGATATAAACGCACAAAATGAGGACAGAGAGGATACTTCAGACACGCGAACGCTGACCTACAACAAAAAAGAAATATCATGGCTGTGTGGTAGAACACCTCTGAGCTACGCAGACAACCTGGGTTCGATACTCACTCGAACCCGAAGATTTTTATTTATTTTATTTGCATCTCTCTCAATTTTTCGGTCACGGAGACGATGACTTTTCGCTCACAACCAACGACGCCGACACCGACGCCGACGCGGACACCGGAATTTCCGCGAAACGAACTCTTTAACGCTATCGCGTTAAAACTACACGAGGGTCCCTTATGCGTTCGCCTAAGACGACTCGAATGCGAAAACCGTCTTCTTCTTTTTCTTCTCAGTCGATGTAATGATCCTCCACCGCACCCCTCTTGAAACTTTCTGCACCTAACGCGGTTTCGCCAGTCTCCAGGATAGGCCCGCCCCTGAAGCGTAGTATTCCCGCAAAAAACTACGTGGGAGGAAAACTTACGAATGACAGAAAGAACGCCGACTGGCAACTAAGCTTATTTCACCGATACGCCCAAGAATATATACAGCAGGAAAATATGCCTCTCCTTCACCAAGGCGACGGTGTTATGTTTATGACGTCACGTTATGTGACTCCATGGATGATCTCACAAATTTTGGCGATCTGTGACGTCATGAGGACGTCACACGCTGACGCGATCACTTGATGATGATTTTTGCATCGCTCGTGTTGACGCCGACGGCCAATTTTCGCGTTTACCGAGGCATCTAAGGCTTTCACCCTAATATTTCATTTCGAAAGAATCAACCACTTATATGGAGAAAAACCCGTGACACTTCTCGTGTGCACCACCCGCCGATAATTCCTCTCTTTACGCAAGAAGGACAGTTCATTCCTAGATAGAACAATGAACGGTTGCGACACACAGCTGTCACCCAACTCAGGCCAGTAGCCAGAATTTTTTTCGGGGGGGGGGGGGGGCCCTAGCCTCCCCCTCCCTGGCTACGGGCCTGCCCCAACCTGTCACTCAGTTCTGCTTCAATGATTTCAATGGTTAAGTGATTACTACAATCAGCTAACAATTGAGCAGGCATTGTACACCGTCAATCACCCTTTCTAAGAAGGATATCTGCGGGCTGTGCACTCGTCTAGTGTGCCGGGTTCGCAATGTAAGTGGTTGCTTGTTTCGATATAAAATATTGTATTAAGTCAGCGCAAGTGTGTATCTTCTCTGTCCTTGTTTTGTGCGTTTTTACCGTTTAGCATTTTTTATCAACATCGGCCAAACAGAACTGTACTCGGTTCCGTGCATGAAAAGCAAGGCTACGAAGGCGAGGGATTCTAGCTAGCATTTTGTTTTTCACAAAGCTTTCATGAGAACGCACGTCTGTGCGTCTTATATTGTGGTCTATTGAGATACGGCTACAGGTGTCAGCTTGGCGAACTACATCGCACTACGCACGCATGTTTCTCATTGTGCACGGTGAATGTGCGTCATATGCAATAGAAAAAATCAAAGCCCCTCCACTACTGTATAGATCGAAGCCAGCAAGGGTAGCGGCTGCGCCTACACGTTCTTTGGCAGTGGCTTCATCTCGTTTTAGCGCCCATTCGGTATTCTGTGCGCGCTGGCGCTCGTTCAAATATTCCTCCGAGCGAACGACACGTGTCGGTCCCATGGCGAATCGAAAGAACTGATAACAGCGCTAGCGCAATCCCTAAGTCGCGAGACAAAAGGGCGTAACGACTGGTGGAAAGTGCCGCCTATGAGTAACGCGACACTCGTGAAAGAGGCATCGGCGTTGGCGAGGGGGCGATAGGCGAGGGGCGCCGAGAATTAGTGTCCTAGCAGTATGCAGCTTCGCCGCAAATGTTTGGTAACCATGATAACAAATACGGAACCGAAAATACAACTTGAAATGTAAACCATAGCAAGACTGGAAAGGGGACAAAATACAGTAATTAAAGTCCAAAAGAGCTCAATTCAGGGCACATGGAGCCTTATTCAGGGGGACACGGAGGCTCTAAGCGATGAAAAAAATAGGCTGAACAGGGAATACCGCTGGAGCCACCATTACGACAAGTGAACTTGTCTTGGTTGCCCCGACCGTGGCCTCCGCGATTAGCTCAGGCAGCGCGTCGTCGCTCTGCCAGAGCTAATCGCGGAGGCCACGCCCTGACGAAGACAAGTCCACTTGTTGGTGCGAGCGACATTCCCTGAGGCCACGCCCTGAAGAAGACAAGTCCACTTGTTGGTGCGAGCGACATTCCCTGTTGAATTATTTTTCAGCAGTGAAAATGGTATCTTACGAAGCAAAAAAAAAAAAGGCCCAAACGGTCCCTTATGCATTCACCTAAGACGACTAGAAGGCGAAAGCTATCTTCTTTTTCTTCTCAGTCGACGTATTCATCTTGCCCCCCCCCCTCCCTCCCCGAAAGATTTTTTAACCTAACGCGCTTTTGCACTGCCTCCAGGATCACAGGCACCTCACCTGGTTTCGCACTGCCTCCGTGATCAACGTTATGTCACGTGACGTCAGATTGACGTCATGATCACGTCATATTGACGCCGCATATTTTTACGACCTGTGACGTCATTATGACGTCATATGGTGACGCCATCACTTGATGATTTCTTTCATCACTCGTCCTCGAGGCCGCTGGACGCCGACGCGGGACACCGACAGTAACTTTTCGCAATTGATGAGGCATCAAGGTTTCTACACCGCGAGTGAAAGAAACGTGCAGTATGCCTCGCAGAATCAAAACGTAACTCTGATACTTTCATACCGCAAAATGTGTCGTTATTCTGCGTTGCACAGTTGGTGCATTTTGTAGCCGAAATCGCGGACAATGCCGCGACGATCGGCCACAACACACCACGTGCGCTCCCGACCAGAACAGTACGTCGCATGCAGAGCGCAGGAGGCCTCTTAATTATTACATAAGTTGACTAAACCTGGCGTCTACAAATTGTACTCGCAATGTCTAACGTTGTTTCTGTGTAGAAAGTGACGCATGTTGAAGAAAGACGGTTTACACCTGCTTCATAGGAACGAATTATCACACGAAAGTAAAATGTACATTCGTAGGAGCACTTCCTTCTTTGTTGGGGGATCTGGAATACACGAGCATAAATTTGGACAGAGTGTAATATGAATGACTTGTCTACATTGTTTTTATTATTTAGTTTATAGCAGCGTCCCAGCGTCGCTGAGCAAACCTTCTTGCGCTAAACTGGCTAAACACTCATCTGAAATGCCTATCTCAGGGTCCTCGTATCCCGAAGCATCCTTAGCGCGCAGCTTGCCGAAATTATAAGCCGATGAAATAATTTTTGTATTTCCACAAAAACGATATCACTAACTCTCAGCTAAAAGTCATACGCAGCGGCCAAAACGTTTTCGACGTAGCTTGATAAAAATGAAACTGTGCAATAGCTACACAGAAGATGCTCACAAAATGAACAATTGGGGCTTTCACAAGCTTGAAGGATGTGTAGAGTGGCATATTGATACTGCTGCGAACTACACCTTGACTTCAAATAAGTAATGCTGGAGTTGTCTTATTGGGCTTTTACAAGATAGCTGTATCCGGTTAGGAGGTAAAGAAAAAGTTCTACAGCATATCCACGGGGTGAATGATGATGAGTGGGGCGAAGCTCTCGTACGGCAGGATCTTGGCGGCGGCGTCGCGCAGCTTCACGCCCAGTACATCATCAACGACGTGAGATCAGGCCGGTTTATACTAAAGGGTCGATGAGAGTCATGACGCCTTGCAGCTCACTTTAATTTTACATGTACGCTGTGAATTTTTATTGTTTAATCACGCACAGGAGAAATCTCACCAGGCACTACCTTGGAGGTAAACAATGGCTGCTAATGGGGAATGAGAGACAGAAGAAGTCGGCTTTTAGCTAACACTTACACTTCTACTTCTACTAACGTTTCCTACTGGAACATGCCAATGGCTGCTAATGGGGAATGAGAGACAGAAGAAGTCGACTTTTAGTTAACGCGCACGCTGCGAATTTTTTATTGTTCCACAACGCACAGGAGAAATCTCCCACCGGCACCACCTTGGAGGTCAAGATCTGGTGCAAGCGCTAAGACTGGTTACGCACTTACGACGGGGACGAACAGGGTGCCGCTTTACGGAACTTCGCCCCTAAAAAATGTGGCGATCCGAGAATGCGCAGAAACTATAACGAAGAACCAATGCCAGCATCCGCTACATCGAAAGGTTACCCCGCTTGCTCTAGCTTCTGTTTAGTATTTGTCGGCATATCCTCCTGAGTCCTGGGTTAAAGTTAGGTGCATGAATTTTTTCAGGAAGTTCAATATAGCTCGAATAGACCACGCAGGCAAAAAGTGTTAAAGCATAGCTTAGCAAAAGTTGGTGTTTGTATGTCGTGCAATATCCACTATATTGGACACGAGGCATTGACTTGGTCCTGCTGTTTATTATATTGGACATCAGGACCAAATAACGCGGCAAAAATAACGTACTTAAAAGGTACTTTAAATATGATAAGGTATTTAAAATTGATAAGCAAGCAAACAAACTTCAGAAATGCAAGACAAATTGCGTAGTCTGACGAGTGCGGCCGTAGAACACGCTACTGCTGACCACTGCCATTTTGGCCTAGTATTCCAGGCACGCCGCTGCATTGATTTTGCCCACACTTGACACAGGGCGCTAGTAGACGTTGAAAAAACTAAAAAAATAGTTTTCATTGGCAAATAGTGGGTGCTGGGGCTGGAGCAGACGACAATGAGTTGTCCAATATAATGGAAATTTCTCCATAGCTGTCCCTCAGGTGTATATATAGCTAGGATTTAGGGATTATACTTGCCGCACCATGAATCGCTATCCTTGAAGTCCTTGAAGTATTCTTAACATTCTTAAGCTATTGCCCCCAAACGCAAAATTTGAAGCATGCATCTCCTAAATGTTGTGATAGAGAAATCTATAATAATATGACATGGTTCCTAGTGTAAAAGGCGACGGGGACGATAAGACGCTAAGCCACGCCAGAAATCTATAACTAAAATAGAAGACACTTCCATAGATCCCAACTCGCGACAAACGTCACGGCCTGATGTTTCAGCTTCGTTGGTTAAGTATCTATACAGAGTTTCTTCTAAGCTCACGTTCTTGCACCCGATTGAAACACGCGCGGACACCTTCATGTACTCCCGCAGTATAACACGTAGACACGGAATCGCTAAGCTGTTTTCTAAAGGCCACACCCATTCAGCGACGTATAGGCACAGCTCCATACAGTTTTGTTATCGTTGAGTGCTAAGCACTAAAAATCGTCCACGTTTTCTTCCAATCACCACGTTTGCCAACGTGAATAGGTGTTCCCTGGGACAGCTCTCCCAAAGCAGAGTGCAGAGTGCGCGGTATCGTTTACCCTTTATTGTAGAGGTTGTGTTTGTCCTCAAACATAAAAACAAATGTACTCTTTCACTTACGTTCTGTCCGTGACCGCGAATATGTCCACGAGGGATGCGATGCGGGCTTGGTGGTAAAACGTCTTCCGGTTTCCTTGTAGCGCATATAAAAGACAGGGACAAATGTCCTGCCTTTGTCACACATTTGTCCTGGCAGGACAAATGTTTGTCCCGCTAAGAGACAGGACAAACATGAATTCTGTATGTCCATGTGTGCCTACATTCGTACTGTGTCTTATTTGAGCTACGAGAAAGCTGTTGTCTCTCAAGTTTTAACACCGGAGCTGTTTAGGCTGCCGGTAACATGTGCTCCGTCGTGAAGAACTATCATCATCATTAACCCGCACGCACTCTCTTCATTGTCTTTACAGTGAAGTGCGAAAATCCTCAGGTGGGTATGCGCCACAGGAATTGGGCAAGCCGCACTACCGTGGACAGCAGGTGCAAGTGTCAAACGAAAACGAACACGTGAGAGAGAGAGAGAGAGAGAGACAGAAAGAAATAGAAGAAAATAGAGAGAAAGAAACGGAGAGAGAGAGATAGATAGAGAAAGAGAATAAAGATATAAAGAGATAGAAAGATATAGAAAGACAGAAAATGAGTTAGAAAGAAACAGGCGCAAAAAGAGATAGAAATAACAGAGAGCAAGGGAGAAAGAAAACGAAAGAGAACAAGTAAAGAGGAACAAAAAAGAAGGAGAGAGAGAAAGAAAGGAAAGAAAGAAAAATTAAAATAGAAAGAGCGAGAAAGAGAAAGAAATAGATAGAGAGATAGAAAGGAACTAGAAAGAAAGAAAGAAATAGAAAGAAACAGATACCAAAAAGAGATACGAGAAACAGAGAGAAAGAGAAAAAAAAGCAGAAAGAAATAAAAAAAATATAGAGAAACAAGACCACAAAGCAGCGCTCTCTTTGGGGCTTGACACCACTAGTGCTGCACTGCCGTAATTTTTGTAAAGCCGGGCATAAAAGACATTAAAGGCCCTCGCCACATATTTTAAAACAATAATCGCATGACCTTGCTATCGCAGTTTATTGCCTGGCGAATTGAGTGCCGCAAGAATGTTTAGAATCGGTCAAATACTAGAGGAGTTAGAGATCTGTCGCATGTTTCCAGCGCATTCTCTATTTTCCCTCAGTATTGTCAATAATGGAGATATATAAATTGACTATAGCAAAACCACCGTAATCGCCCCTCGTTGGGTTCCGTCTCCACAGTAGTGAAAGGCCTAGCAGATCACGCAAGGGGCTCATGTACATTACGTACGTGGGCACTGTCGTTTACTGTCTTGGCACGCGATGCTATGTTAAAGGGGCCCCGCAACACTTTTTCAGCATGGTCAGGAAACGCTGCCGATCGGTAGTCGAGGCTCCTGAGAACATGTGAGCCAAACATTATAGCGAGTGGCCTGGAATTTACAATTAATTATCGAAAGTCAGGCAGCAATCGCTCTCTCTTCTCCGTACATATAATACCATATAGCCAAATTGCTGCGCCATATACCAAGGTTCATGGTCATTGGATGATTTGAGCGTCGCGAGTCCCATAGTTACTGTGGCCGCCGCGGGATGCTGCCACGTGTCCGCTCGCGCTGCCCGCGATCACACTGAAAGTAAGCCATGCTTTCGAAGAAAAAAAAAACAAAAAAAATGTGCTCAATGTCATGACGCGCACTGACGCAGGGACGCATCTTCTTGCCCCCTTGTCATGCCTGCGTAGCTTTCAGCGCGCTCGCTGGTACGAAAGGACAGGAAGCACAAAGAGTGCGGCAAATCCTTTTAACACCGATCTCACGTGACGTATTCTAAAAAAATTGCGGCAGTCAATTCGTGAGGAGTTAAGCTGTTTTAATGAAGCCATTGGCGATTAGTTGAAAAAGGGTTGCAGGCCCCTTTGGACAACGCTCTTGTGATGCGTGGGTAGTGTCACTTCACAGTACTCACGAAAGAAGGGGAATTTTAAGGGCTCGTTTTGCTTTGCTAGGCACAGCATTCATTAAGACTAACAGACAAGAAAGTCAGAGAAAGTACAGGGTATGTTATTTGTAGCAATTATGACTGTAAATGTGAACAAAGTAAAATGGACGAAAAGATAACATAACATGTTAACAAGATAATAGTGCTAAAACCCTCTATTAAGAGATGTGTTCGCCTAGTTGAGCTCTACGCCGCAAGCTTGCGCGCCTATTCGGGCCGCTGACGTTTTGGCATTCAGTAACCCGGTAATGCGCAAACGATAAGAAGCTTGAAGACAAACGGAAATTCTGCAGTTATGTGCGGCACCGCTTTTGAGGCTCACGCACCCGTACGCTCGTGCGAGGTGTCGTGGCGAACACTAGCTCTCCGCCGTGTGCGTCGTCGTTGAGGTAAACAGCGGCGCTGAAGTCGCGCCACCCGAAATCCAAGATCAACACTGGGCAGCTGGCGTTGTCCTGGTACTGACAGTTGTCCGCGTGTATCTGATGGCTCATGTCGGTCCTGTTTATGGTCGAATCTGCGTAAGCATTAGCAGGTGTTACGGTAATTGGTTATATATGGTTATACGAGACACGACAAAGTAAGCCTTCTTTTGTACTTGCCTATGTTCCGTATCCTGATGATGATTTTTGAGTTTCACGCGCCAAAACCATTGTATGATTATGAGGCGTGCCGTGATGGAGAGCTCTTGAAATTTTGACCGCCTTGTGTCGTTCAACGTGCACTGACTTGGCGCAGTACAAGGGCCTGTAGCGTTTCGTCTCCATCGAAATGAGGCCGCTGCAGCCGGGATCGAACCCGCGACCTTCGGGTCAGCAATAGAGTACCGTAACAACCGTACAACCGCGGCGGTCGTTCCACCTCCTGTATGCCCGCCTCAATCAGGTGTTCAAATAACGTGTTTCTTGAATACAGTCTCAACAGGCCTTGTCAGCATATTCCATCAATTTTTAAAGATATATCGTTTAGGCAGTGCAGAGAATGGGTGCCAATATACAATACATTTGTGACAAGAAAGTTTATACGGATATGTATGCGAAACAGGCCATTTGATAAACTAATGAGTGGGTCACTTGTTAGAGCAGTGGTTTCGGTGCTCGGCTGCTGTCCTGTAGGATCGCGGGTTCGATCCTATTCGCGACAGTCCCAATTAGATGGGCGCGGAATGCTAGAGGCCCGTATACTGTGCGATGTCAGTGCACGTTAAAAGACAGAAGAATGCCAAAATTTCTGGGAGCTGTCCACTACGACGTGTCGCATGATCATATCACGGCTTCTGCACGCAGAAAACCAGAATTGTTATTGATAGTATTAATAGAGGTGTGTATGGACCAGAATATGCCTTAATGCGTGAAGTAACTTAAAAACGCCGAGGACATAAAAGAAACGAATTATTATGAAGACACTCGTTGTATGCACCATGTTGTTCACAACCTCCATTCTGCGTTTAAACTCTGCTTTGATGCAGCAGGGCCCTTCCGAGTCACCAAACTAAAGTTGCTGAATCTCAACTTATCTTTAATAGCATTATGTCTCGAAAGAGCTACCCAATGGGTTGATTTTAGGCTCATGAAAGGGTGTTAATGACAGTGTCTTAAATTCCCACGCAGCACTTTCAAAAGAAAAGAACACCAGCCCCCATTTTTAATCAACTAAGCTTTTGTGCAATAGTTTAGTTGTGCTAAAACAAGGTATGCCCAAAACCGCCAATGGAAATATGTTTCTGGCCTGAGTCTACGGCATTATACTTTGAATTTAGAATGATCTATACTGGGACCAACCTTCTTCCGCAGTTCTGCAATTCACCTGGACTAGATGCATGTAGAGCCTTCTTTTAAGTCGGAAATAGGCTTCGGTATAAAGACGAGCCCTGTCCGAAACCGCCAGCATGACCCTCATGGCCGTCGCGACCTCAGCGAGCTTTGCAATTCCTGCGAACAGAAACAAATTGTGATCAGTGAAAGCTGCATTGTTTAGTCAGAAGTGCAACATCTAAAACGACGCGAATTGATGCCAAGAGCAATCGCATCGCTGCAGTAGCGCTCTGAACTTGAATATCTCGTCACAGCTATACTTTTTTGCACACCCTGTTTTATGTCGAGCTAGCAGCTGGGTAGCAGAAATGACACACACACACACACACACACACACACACACACACACACACACACACACACACACACACACACACACACACACACACACACACACACACACACACACACACACACACACACACACACACACGCACACGCACACGCACACACACGGACACACACGCACACGCACACAGAGACGCGCGCACGCGCCACTGAAATTTTTGGGTGAATTTCATTACTTCGCAAGCATTACTTGAGGCCGCTTTTTTAAAATCTCAAAGCTGGAACGGGTTCATCGCATGAAGGACTTCAATTCTCGCATTTTGACATAGTTACCTAACTCCAGTAATTAGAAAGTTCATTAATCTGACTTTCTTAATGACAGCCCCAAATGATGTCTTTAGCCAGCTTAATATGCCTGCGGCTACAGAAGAAGCAACTGTGAAGCCATCGAACAAACATTGCCTTTCCCTGATTGTTGAGGATCTTGGACACGGATTTCTTGAAACGCACTGCGTATACCATGTTCACTCAAGGTAACCAGTCATAAAGTACCGAATGACGAAGGTTACCGCAGTTAGGAAGTGCTTCACGTTCATACTAACAGCCACCAGCGGTACCTAATATGGCGAGACAGATTACGAAAAATTCCTACCCTAGAATTCTAGCTCCTTCGATGATAGCGCTACTGACGGGGCGCTGACACAGGTGTCACCCAGCTGCGCAATCTCTGTAGCTTCCATTCTTTCGCCTATGCTTGCTCACAATAGTACATCTATCAAACAAGGGTGAGCACTCGCATGACCTGTATATACGCTGTTCATTGTTTTTCACAATGAAATTCAGTGCTGTGTGCGTCAGTGCTGTGTGCGGCCTTGTATATGCCTTGTCATTTTTTTCCCTGTTCCTTGAAGTACGTATAACTAGCATCACTTTCGGAAAATGCATGTCGTCAGACAGCAAGAAAATACATTAGTGTTGTAATCAAGCCGCTCTCGAACTGTTAAACATTTTTGAGAGACTGGAGCGCAGCAGAAAGATGTGTCTGTGAGCCCCGCAAAGGGATTCTACAAAATTACCACAGCATTTCTCGTAAAAATTTGTATGTTCCGTTATTCAGCTACTGTTTCAGTCATAGATGCAACAAAGACTTGATAAATATTTGCGGCTAAAATTTTGTTTTGTATCTCGAAAGATACAAAAGAAAAAACGCAGGCCTGCGATGAAACCGCAGCACAGTCACAGCGAAAGCTGGAAGAGCGGCGTTTCTAGAGCCCGTTAAGCTCTCCTGGGGCTACAATACAAGTACATTAGAAAGGTACCCACTACGCCATTAACCACAATTTTTGTGAAGTTGGGAAGCACCTACTAAGCCATTATTCGGCCTTCTGCGGTGAAGCGAGGCACCAGCTACACGTCTCTAAGGCATTATGTGTACTTCGTTGACGCGCCGACTGATGACGATGAAGAATTATGGCTCAGCCCTTTGTAATGAGTTGGAATCTTTAAACGGCCCACCAGTTATGTAATTTGCATTGGGTGACGCCCGGTCACTATTTCCCTCTCCCGTCATGCTGTATAACATACGTTGACGTGGGAGAGAAACGGGGGGTGGGTGGCGAAGAACTTTACTCAGACCCCGAGGAAATGAATGGCGCTTATGGGCTTCCTTGGCAACCAATATAAGTGCACTTGCCAGGAACCCACTACGCTATAAATCATTGTAATTTTACTGAGACCCCGAGGAAGTGGATCATGCGCTTATGGGCTTCCTTGGCAACCAATACAAGTTCACTTGCGAGGAACCCACTACGCAATAAATCATTGCAATTTTACTGAGACCCCGAGGAAGTGGATCATGCGCTTATGGGCTTCTTTGGCAACCAATACAAGTGCACTTGCGAGGAACCTACTACGCTATAAATCATTGTAATTTTACTGAGACCCCGAGGAAGTGGATCATGCGCTTATGGGCTTCCTTGGCAACCAATACAAGTTCACTTGCGAGGAACCCACTACGCTATAAATCATTGTAATTTTACTGAGACCCCGAGGAAGTGGATCATGCGCTTATGGGCTTCCTTGGCAACCAATACAAGTTCACTTGCGAGGAACCCACTACGCTATAAATCATTGTAATTTTACTGAGACCCCGAGGAAGTGGATCATGCGCTTATGGGCATCCTTGGCAACCAATACAAGTGCACTTGCGAGGAACCTACTACGCTATAAATCATTGTAATTTTACTGAGACCCCGAGGAAGTGGATCATGCGCTTATGGGCTTCCTTGGCAACCAATACAAGTTCACTTGCGAGGAACCCACTACGCTATAAATCATTGTAATTTTACTGAGACCCCGAGGAAATGGATCATGCGCTTATGGTCTTCCTTGGCAACCAATACATGTTCACTTGCGAGGAACCCACTACTCTATAAATCATTGTAATTTTACTGAGGCCCCGAGGAAGTGGATCATGCGCTTATGGGCTTCCTTGGAAACCAATACAAGTGCACTTGCGAGGAAACAAGTGCACTTGCGAGGAACCCACTACGCTATAAACTACGCTACGCTATCTCCTATCTATCACGCTATCATTGTAATTTTTGAGAAGTAGGGCAGCAGGCACTGTGCCATTTTTCGTCATTCTACGGAAAGCGTTGGTACCTGCTAAACGCATGTAAGGCATTATGCACACTTTGTTGATGCTGTGCCTGATGACGAAGAAGAATTATGGCAGAGCCCTTTGTAATGGGTTGGAAGCATTCAACAACCTACTCGTTGCGCAATTCGCATTCTGTGACGCCTGGTTACAGAATTCGCGTTGTGCGACGCTTGGTGCTTATTTTACTCTTCCAACACGCTATAGTGCATATGCTAATATGGTTCCTTCCCGACATGAAGCCTGTATAGGACCTTTTCGCAAAGCAGTTTCAAGCACCGGCATGGCTCAGAGGTTGAATACTGGGCTCCCACGCAGAGTTCCCAGGTTCGAACCTCGTTCCATCCTGGAATTTTTCTTATTTCGTATTTTTTTCTTATTTCGAGCGATACTGGTTACGGACACCGGCGGCGGCGGCGGCGGCGGACAACTACGGCGCCAAAAACGGCCGGTGAAATGATCTCATAACAGCTTTCGCTGTAAAAAAACATGGTTGATCCCTCCGTCTTAGGAATTGGAATAACACGAAAGTAAAGGGTGCCCTTACCGAAGTAACTGAACGTTTACCTTACATTGATATAAGACAGTTTGCACAATGTATATTGATGTCTGGTAGCTATAGCGCCGCTTAATGTGCCCACTTTGATTATTGGTGGTACATCTCCATCCCGACGACTAACGTCCCTGCTAAATGAATAAAGAAACCCTTTTGGTAGCTGTAGTAGTTAACGGTGAAAGTGTAATCAGAGAACTAGGTGTGATAGCGAGAAGAGCGACGCATATTGCATGCAGAACTTCCCGCGGCATGTTAAAATGTGATTGAACACAACGGCCGGACTAGAGGGAAACGCAAAGCGCGTCGTGCCGCCCCGGTAGCCCGGTCGCGATTTTTCTAGGGGGAGCGCGTGAGCGGGGAACGCGGTGTTACAGTCAGGTGAGGCACGCGCGCGTCGCATGGCTATTTTAGATGCGAAGCAGCTGACTCACGTGTGTAACGCCGTACGTTACGTGCGTCCGTACGAATGCGCCGCAACGCGTTCCCCTCGCCGTAGGTGTTGGAGCGTTGCCAAGTAGGTCACGCCACAGCTCGGCGTTGACGTCACGCTCCCCTCGCACGCTTCCCTCGCAGGTGTGCGCTGACGTCACTCTCTTCCTCATCCGCAGCATGCTCGCCGAAGCACCCGCAGCTGCCGACTGCTCCGCCCGCTCGCAACACCTCTGAACGTGTCACTTCTCTCTCGCTTCACCCTCTCCACCACCCGCAACGCTCGACCGCACGTCGAGTGGAAACAGCTCACACCCGGGACGTCGAAAGGGACGTCGTCCTAGCCGAGATCGACGTGCTGTGTCTCGTGGAAACGTGAAATGCTGTCGCCCCGAAGATCGAAGGTTTCGACGGCGTAACGCACGGCGCCTCCGAACGTTCCGCGGCGGGAGGAGTCGCTGTTTACGTTCGGAGCCGGCGTGCGCTACGCGCGTCTAACGTCGACCTGGAAAAACGATCGGGAACATCTCGAAGCTCCTGCTCCCGGGTGCATTGCCGTGCGCGTCGGCGACGTCGCGATCATCGCGCTTCACCTCGCTCCAAACCTGTCGCAGAAACAGGTTCGGCGCTGCCTGGAGGAGACGCTGACTGATCGCGGCGAGGCGTGTCCGCGCGCGCCTCTTATAGTCGCGGGAGGATTCAACGATGACGTCAGCGGAGGAGCAGGAGGAGAATGGCTCGTCGATTACATGCGTGATGTGTACTCGCTCAAGTGCGTGTCGGCGGCGGAATGGAAACTACCCACCACAATAAGGGGTACTTGCATCGATCTGGTCTTTGCCAACTTCGACGTCGCGTGTCTGCAGGAACCTCTCAGCGTGCACTTCACCGATCACAAGGCCGCGGTAGTCAAGGCGAAACGCGCGCCTGCTCCGGTCCAGCGCCCGTGTCTCGACTACGAAGAAACAACGACTACGAAGTCTTGCCAAATGCTTTAATGAAACTTACAGGAAACCCAATCCGCCTCCCGTGTCTTTTCGTTTCAAACAAACGTTTACTCGAGTAAACGCTACACCGAGTTTCGCTTCAAACCGTTCTTCCAGCACCCGCGTCGACGCCCGTTTCAACCGGGTCAACGGCGTCCGCACCGCTGCTGCTTCGCATCCCATCAGGGTTGCCTTCGGGGAGATGGTCCAAGTTTTTTTGGTTTTGATTAGCGTGATGCTATGAGCGAGGCCGACACTTCTACGACGCTTGGCTAAGGTTGCCACCTCGCGGAGTGTTAAGGCAGTGACAAAATTGAATTACTTACTTGAGTGTTAAGGCAGTGACAAATGACGAATTACTTTACCGCTCCCAGAGGGCAACGCCACCCCGCCAACCGGGAGAGTGGTAGATATAAAAGGCGCTTGTGTAAAGTGGCTAGAGTCTGTGACCGTGGCGCAGTCGGTAGCGTGCCCGGCATCTGTTGTTGCGGACCGAGCGATCGTGGGTTCGATGCCCGTTGACGGGAACTTTTCTTTGTTGTCTGATTGTGTATATTTTTTCGACGTCATTTCCGTGACGGAAATACTTCACTGAAGTCTTGGTGGACCCCGGCATAAAACATTATCGTGTTAAAAAGTGACATTTATGTGGGCACGAGAAGCAAGTATAGGTTTATGCGAACTTGCACATTTGTTGAAAGTTTTGATATTCGACGCTACGTTCACTCTGAAATCAGGAGTTCGCTATGTGGCAAAATTGTATGAATGCAGAATGGCAAAATGCGGGCAAATTAAGCGCTACCCACGAATGTTTGACACCTCGTGTGAACACACACGGGGTGTCAATCAATCAAGCTATTGACACTTGCATAAGAGTGCCAATAGCTTGTTGGACAACGTGCAAGGATGGTCATGTATGTCCAGTGACACAGGCATTCTAATTCCTCATATTTCTCTATGTGTTTTCATGACTGCAAATCTGCATTGACAACTTTTCTCATTATAAGGGTGTTTCAAGAAATGTGTTCCAAAATTCCCCAAAATCAGGGAAAAGCGATATTTCTACGACGCCTTCACAACTGCTTCTTCTGTAGCCGCAGGCATATTAAGATGGCTAAAGACATCATTTTGGGCAGTAATTAAGAAAGTTAAATTAGTCAACCTTCTAACTTACAGGGTTAGCGGTTATGTCAAATAGGAGAATTGAAGGCCTTTTTGCGAAGAGCCCGTTGCAGCTACGAAATTTCGAAAAAGCGGCCTCTAGTAATAATTGCGAAGTAATGAAATTCGCCCAAGTTCAGCTGCGAAACCGCAAGCGAAATATGGAACTGCGTCACTGCCATATTCTTTTGAGACGCCCAGAATGAGTAAGCATCCTACACCTCTGTAATCGTTGTCTTGAATAGTGAGGTCATATTGGTTGCCTGCTTGTTCAGCGCCCTCTAGAATATTTTCAGGCCTGCTCACTACTCCGGGCATGGCCTCTGACGTCACTCTTTTTTGACCCTCGTCTCCTGCCGAGTATACGTGCGCATGCATGCTCACGCCGTTCGAGAGAGCAGGATTTCTAAGCCTGACGAAGCCTGTCGCGCCATACTGGTGTTACTTTTGACGTCTTCATGAAGACCGTGCTCTGCGCTTGTGAAGCGCTGCGTGGTGACGTGCTTCGTTCAGTGAATGTTCGCGTTGTACACCTGCAAGCTCTCCCAATATAGCAGTGCTGTGTGCCCAAGTGTGGCTGATATTGACAATGTACCGAAGGTTCCAGTGTTTTCATTCTCCCAAGGTGACCAAAAAGAGAAATGAGAGCGTGCCGTTCATCGGGATGACATCGATATGCATTCTCTCCGTGATTCGAAGGTATGCGTATGTCTATAGCTTTTCAGATGTCTTAAAGGCACCACCTCTAACACGTTCGTTTCTTTCGATAAAATAATGATGTCGTGTGTGCTTCTGGCTTGTTAGCGTAAGCCTTGACATTAGGCACATTTAGCTGAGCGTCGCTGACTCGGCTTACTCTGGACGCAGTGCCGACAATTTTTACCAATTTGCCAAAAGAATAGGAACTGTTTTTGCGCATCTTATGGACGGTGTGACGTGTGTGCAAATAAAGAATGAAGTATGAATCGAAGTTACCTTATTTATTTTGTCACTTTTGGGGCAGTAAACCTTTGCATTTATAAATCGGTCGCACGTTAAATAGCGCACAGTCGTTTTCTTATTTTTAAGTGGAATAATAAATCGCTTACAGACAAATCACGAAAGACTCTAAAGCGTAACACATTCCTTAAACCAGCGCCAACGCAAAAGGCAAAATAAAGCTGTTACGCTTGTCAAACTCGCCGCGAACGCTTTATCTTTACAATAGGAGACGATTGTGGCAATGGCTTCACTGTCTCCTGCGCGTTCGCTCGCTCGGTCAAGACGCGTGACGTCACGGTGGCACTGAGCAGGCCTTAATTTTTTTTTCTAGGAGGCGTTGGCTTGGTTCCGCTCATCGGTGCTTCGGTTTTGGCTTCGTCGTTGCATTTGGTTGAATTTCATTACGCTACAATAATTACTGGAAACCGCTTTTTCTATATCCCAAGGCTGCGATGGGTTCTTCGCATGAAGAAATTAAATTCTCCCATTTGACATAACCGCCGAACTCCAGTAATAAAAAGTTAATTAACTTTCTTATTTACTGCCGCAAATGATGTCTTTTACCATCTTAAAGGGACACTATAGTGAAACAAAGAGTCGCTTTAGATTGATACTTTGTTTTCTGGGAACTCTAATGGCGTTAGTTTCACCATCATACGTTTACTAATAGAGGAAAAAATCAAGGTCAAGATTTCATTTTTAAATTTCGCGCCTAAATCTCCGCGCATGACGTCACGGATTTCAAATTCAATTTTTTTTGTGTTTCGGCGACAGTGGCTCAATGGAATCTCCTGAAACCCGGTATATTTATATGGCCTCATCGAAGGACAACGTACCTAATTTTTACCGACGAGAAACTACGTATAGCCTAGTTGACGCTGTCAAAATCTATGACGTCACGGCGTTTGGTGCGGGAATTTCAAAGCGGCGTCGCCAACCGCATGTTCTTTTCGCGGGTTTTCTCGCTCACGAAGCGTCTTCTCGCGGTTAGAGTGGTGTTTTCGGTATTGTAAAATTGTAATTTACTAATACACAAAAAATTGTTCTTCTCTTTGGCGTCCCTTTAACATGCCCGCCACTACAGAAAAGCTATTTGTGAAGGCAGCGGGCAAATACCGCATTTTCCTGATTTTGGACGATTTTGGACACATTTCTTGAAACGCCCGCTATGTACTGTTTAGTAGCAGGAGTACCGAGGGACACTCTTGATTCTCTTCCAAGCACGTCCGGTTGAGCGTTTACTTCCGGTTTGCCAAATATTCATAAAAAAGCCTTCTTGTTATTACCTAGGATGAGCTGCTAAAGAAGCCTTGCTTCACTGTCGGGCGACATCAGGGGCGTAGCCAGAAATCTTTTTCGGGGGGGGGGGGGGGGTTCAACCATACTTTATGTATGTTCGTGCGTGCGTTTGTATGTGCGCATGTATATACACGCAAGCAAAACTGGAAAATTTCGGGGGGGGGGGTTGAACCCCCCATCCCCCCCCCCTGGCTACGCCCCTGGGCGATGTGTGTTCTGCTTTATGCAGCTCTCCTTTCCTTCATGTCCTTTCAGGCAGGACAGGCAGCTCACTAAAAAAAACATTACACCCTCTCCCGCTAAAGGGGACAATGAGGCGATGCGAAGCCGGAGCACTTGCACGATGACGTTCCGGTGGCGGTCGCTGGGCATGCTACCGACATCGCGTCGTGGAACGCGAAGAGGAACACTACGCGCGTCGTGTCTTCCCTCTAGCCTGGCCGTTAATTCTCACAGGGCGTGCGGGGAACGTCGACAGGCGCGCGAGAGGTAGCGTAGGAAAGGAAAGAGAGGGGGAGGGGACGCGCATGCGCTGGCGCTCATCGCGGCGCTACGCAGGAGAGAATTTCGGCATGTCGAGCCCGCATTTCAGAGGAGTCAACCGAGGCAAGTGCTGGACTGAACGCGCGCAGCGCTCTCCTACTTGAAGGAGATGAGACTACAGGAGGAGAGTAGCGTATGCGCCGTGAGAGCAGAAGCGAGAACACAGGAGAAGCGCAAGCAGGTGCTGGTAGAGAAGTGGACAGAGTGACGCGCAGCTGTTGGGGAGAGGGATGGAGGAGAGTCGCGCATGCGTAGTGTGAGTGCGGACTACAACGCTGCGTGCGATGACCACGCCGCGTTATATACCCCCGAGCAAGAGATACTTCGCATCTAATATGCATGCTTCAAGTTATCTTTAAATCGGTATAAATTGTTGTGCACATTGAAGCGACTGCGATTTTTTTTCGCATGTACCTCCATGACGTCGCCGGCGCGGAAGCCAACAAAAAGTTCGTTCTTGGTCATCGGATGGGGGCCATTGTAATAACCGTTACCAGGAATACCGGCTCCCTGCGAGAAAGAAATGTGCTGTGTAAGTGACATTTCTAGTGCCATCTTCGGCAAATCGCCCCGGTGCGCATCGGGGCACCGAGGCGCTACGATGATTGGATGAAACGGTGCACCGGGGCGCCCCGGTGCGCACCGATGCGATTTCATGAAGATGCCATAAGTGTTCTGGCATCAAAAGTAATAGGAGCTGCGATGTTATCAAGAAAAAAAAGGACAGATGCTTCACGTATTGTGTTACTTTTGCGTAAAGCTCTGCACAAAGCTCATTGTGCTCGCCTGAGGCTCCATACGCCGCGTCTTACTGTGGCTTTAGTACTTTATCCAGGTTGTTGTCCCACGGTACGCCTAAATGAAATATTAGAAATAAATGTTCGATTTTTATAAAAAAAACTATTACGACGTCTGATCATTTGCTGGGAGTAATGCCGCATGAGTAAAACACTTGAATATTCAGCCACGTTTGCATCTCGTGCACCCTATCGGCCATACTGCGCTGAGCGATATTACAGTAGTCTGAAATGAATGTCTGGTACTCAATAACATAGATTCTTGTGATACGCATATTTGCAGATGATTGGAGCTTTCATTTTTATGTAGTACTCAAACATGGAAGCATTGGCAGAAAAAGAATAAGGAACAGCAAGTGGCACCAAAAATGAGGCAGACTCAAAGAACTGCTGCAAGCAGCATGGACTCTTCTTAGCTTATTCGTCAAATAAACTCAGTAGTTAGGAAAACCGAGCACAAGATGGAAATACGGCGAAGCTTGCACTAAGTCACGGAAGGCTTGAAACAGCGAAACTGAACGATTCTGTATTCTAATCCGGTTGCTTCTAGGTTGCTGATAGGCTGTAGCTAGGTGATGCTAGGTTGTTTCTAGATTGCTTCTAAGCGCAGAGAGGTAGGAGTTAAACAACAGCCACAGACACGACACGGGTGTGCAAACTCCAGAGACAAACTCGCGCTGCAAGCGAGCGTCTAATCCTTCCATAGATTTACGGGCACGTCGTCGTTCTCGTAGGGCTTCCATCGCTTCGGGTTGTCCTCGCAGCTTCGTGGTATCCTCGTTCATGATAATGCCCGTCTGTTGCCTTTTCTTCATTTTTTATCGGACCAGTGGTGAATAGTTGGATTTGCCCAATTTCTGACCCATACCCGTTCATGATGATGATGATAGTTTTTTTTGTACCCACCAAACTTTTTACGGCCGACTTAGAGTTTCGCTGTTAAAAATATAGAGGACGCTCGAGCTTTGCCTTCAAGAATAAAACTCGATAGCAGGAGGAGGAGGAGGAGGAGGAGGAGGAGGAGGAGGAGGAGGAGGAGAGGTTGAGGAAAGGAAAAGGCGCAACTTCTGCAACCCTAATTGGGAGCATGATCGGGCTCCGTTCGTGCTTTCTCTTTTCATCCCTTGCCACACTTGCCTTCTCGGTGGGCAGCTGAACCGCGTTTTGGGCAAAAGAACGTCTGTGCGCGTAAGATCGGCAGTTTTAAACACTCCTAGAATTCCTACCACTAGTGTAGTTTCGAAGTGCTGTATTTATTCATCATCATCACCACAAGCCTGACTACGTCCACTACAGGACAAGGGCGTTTCCCATGTTTCGCCAATTAGGCCAGCCCTGTGCCCGGTGCGTCCGCGCTATGTCCGCAGACTTCTGAATCTCATCCGCCCACCTAACTTTCTGCTTCCCCCTTCAGGCGCTAGCCTTCTCTTGAAATCCACTCTGTTACTCTCAATGACCAGCGGTTATCTTGCCTTCGCGTTACATGCCCTAACATTCCCACTTCTTGATATTGACTAAGGTGTTGTCCCTGACCTACTCTGCTCTCTTCCTGTCACGTAAGGTTGCAGCTGTCGATTTTCTATGCATGGCTCACTGCGTCGTCCATAATTTAAGCTGAAGCCTCTTCTTAAGCCTCCATACTTCTGCCTCTCCCATAAGCCGAGATTTCATGAGGTTATTAGTCATGCTTCTTTAGGCGCATTATGGACCACGCTCACATATTATATTTCTAACGCACGTGTGCATACTCATACGCACCAAATTCAATTCTGTGGTTAATTTCAGTAGCCCTTATCACACGTCATTCCTCAAAAGCTATTGAAGGGTGCCGTTATGGCGCATTAAGAAATACTCACGCCAAATTTTATCAGGGCGTCACACTCCTCCTGGCTCATCATTCCATCGGCGACTACTCTCTGCGGGCCGTTGAGGCAGTCCTCGTCCATCGCCACTCTCATTCCAACGTCCAGGAAATCCTTATCGCAGTGAGGCGGCTGGTCCTGTTATAAGAGCACGTTGACTTGAACTAACTGGCCTGTATTGGACAGGATCTCAGAAGAAGCTTTGTATAAATATTTAAAGTGCTTAAACTCTTTGTATACATACAAGTATCTCCATTTTGTTAATCCGCAACTTTCTGTATACTTGTTCGCTATAAACGTGCGGGTGGAGGCGCTAAAGTAAAGAACTGTCAAAAGAAGTTGAAACTACACGAACAGGCAAGAACAGGCAGAAGGAACGAGCGAGACACCACGGTTGCGGACTGCCGACAGTTTGTTTGACACAAACAGTTGGCAGTCTGGGCCCGTGATGTCTTGCTCGTTCCTTTCGCCTGTTATCGCATTTTTGCGCAGTTTAAACGTCACTCAAAGCATGAACCCAATAGCCCGCATGGACGTCGTACTCAATGTCAAAAGAACCTCGGATTAAGTAGTCAGGGTAATGTGGATTTAGATGTTTGGTCGCACTTCCTGTAAAAGTTGGAAATGCGTAAGGTGGTATTACCTATACATTATATAAAATGAAGGCGAACATTACGTCACTCGTAACAATACACCAATGGCGTTTAAAAGGGTCCTAAACCACTTTTTCAGGTTATCATCCAGTGGCCTTTGTATCGGAGTCTATTGTTTCACGAATCTATCGCTGCAAAATTTTGCGAATTCGTCAAGAAACGCAGTTACCGGGATTCGTCGTACGCTTAAACACTTTCTTTTGTCTCGACGAAGCCGCTCAAAGATAGACTGGGAGAGATGACACGGGGGAAAGAAGCAGCGTCACGCGCGGGTCAGGAAACAATTGATTGCTCTCTCCAGGTGTGATTCCGGAGTGGGCTAGTATTGCAGCTGTGTAGTTTTAGCACACTATAAAGCTCATCTAATCGAAATTCTGCACTTGGTTTTCCAGCTAACGACATATAGCAGTAATATCTTGTGTGACAAAGACAGCTCTTCTAAGAGAGCGTCTGCGGTTTTCAGTATGATGAGATGGCGCTTGAGAAATTCGCAACTTCGCGCTCCACTTCTGAACTGTCCTTGCTACGCATGACTGCAAGATTTGGCTGGGCTTTTCGCAGGAGAGTATTTCCATGAGGAACGTCCCAGCCACTTTGGCGACCACCTCAACTGCGCTCGAAAAAAATCGTGCGGCTTTATTGCCCCGAAAACAGTGAATTGCTGGAATATTTCGCGGACAAAGATTTCTGGTCACGCGGGAGCCTTCCGAATTTTGTAAAATATCGTCTGTTTGAGCTTTGTGAGAAAATTTATTATGAGAGTATTATGTTTCGTTTCAGTGCCAACTTTGGTTGGCATATTTAACAAAGGCGGTTTTGTAGATTGTTAGAAGCTCAATAATATTACTGCAATTTTCCTGCCATGTGCGCATCCAGAAATTTTTTTCCAAAAAATGTTCAATGTCCACCTTTTTTTCCATTGTAATATTGCGAAAGGTAGATTCTGTCTCTACGAAAGGTAAATTTTGCCTTAAATTTTTTTTCAAACGAATGAAGTTACTAAATTCTGCGAGAAAAAAAAATCACAAATTCGAGAAAATCATTGTTTTGGTCCACACTAAGACGCAATTTACACCATGTGATGTTTAAAAATCGGCTTTATACTTGAGTCGAAAGGAAATAAATAGGTCTTAATATGTGAAGTTTTATAACATCTTTTTCTTGTTGAAGTTCCCCATTGACGACTGTCTTCCCATATGGTCATATGGAAGCTTCCTCATTGAAGTTCCCTTCCGCCGTCAATGGGGAACTACAAAAGCTATTTTCCGCCTAGTCATCCTGGCTAGAAACGACCAGTGCATCACTCACTGACGACTAATCGGAATGGCGGGAACCGCCAGACTGCACGGCAGACCAAGGTAGTACCATAAAATGTAGCGCATTTCCTACAAACAGAGGACGTGTTAAACATTGTTTGAAGTACCGCGTTTGTGTAGGACGCATAGTTGTGTAAGCTTGTTTGCTGTATAGTAGTCGCCAGGCAGATGCCCCTTTTTCGGATGTTCGCGATACCATACGTGCGCTACACCTACCTTAGGACACGTCGGCGATGGGTCAGTGAACGTCGCGTCACCGGCGTCGAAGTGAACCGTCGAAAATGAGGACTCGTTTTTCGCCGCGTGCATCTCCGGTGAGCCTGGATCAGCCGGCACGAGAGCGCATTTCGGTTGAGGACCGCCGCGAACGTTGCCCCCCACTAGTTGCCAGGGTTGCTGGAGTTCGGGACGGCAGAACTTCCGCTCGCGGCCTCGCTGGTCGCAGACGGGGTCAAGGGGACCCACTTTCCGAAGCGCCGACAGCCGCACCGCAGCGCGACGGGTCAGCAGCGGAACCTCTTGGCTGTCCGGGCTCAACAGAGTGGACAGCAGGAATTTGAAGAGCAGCTGAATGATCGGTATGACGCTCGCCGCCATATTTAGGCTTCTTTTGTTTCGTCTTCTTCCGCTTGGCTGTTCAGTCCGACGTGCTATGGCGCAACCCACTACGTGGTGTCACCACGAGGCTGGCGGTACTTTAGGGGAGTTCAGTGTCTTTTTGTGAAAGGCTCTGCAAGGTAATAAACACGCAGCTGTGTAGTGCAGTGTTGAAATGTAGAGCCGTCGGTAATGCGAGGTCCTGCAGGTAGGTCTAACAGTCGGGGCGGGATGTGCCACAGCAAAAGACTCGCAGGGTCCCTTATCAATACGCGTAAAACGACAGAAAGCCATCTTCTTTTTCTTCTCAGTCGATGTATTCGAATGAGAGAGCTTTCTGCACATAACGTGGCTTTGTACTGCCTCTGCTATCGGCCGACCTTAAACCAAGGGAAAACGTCATGCGATACCGCGTCATGTGACGTCGTAGTTACACAATGATGACATCACAAATTTTCACGATGTGTGACGTCATGGTGACGTCATCACGTGATAATTGTTTTGCATCACTCACCTTAATGCCGACGCCTCCTACGTCGACGGTCATTTCTCGCGTTTGATGATGCATCACAAATGATGCATCATCAAACGCATCACAAACATCATCACAAATGATGATGATGCCTTAACACAAATGGACAACCTTTCTTATGAAGTTGCACGAGAGGGTCCTTTTTTGCACATGCTGCAAAGGAGACCGAAGACGGTGTGGCACATTGCCCCAGCAGGGCTGCCCATGAAAAATACAATCACACGCTGAAAACCTGCGCAGACAAGCGCTAGGGACGGCATAATATTCAAATCTAAACTGAATACGAGAACTCGTTTTTGAGCCCAGTGTGCTTGTTGCTCTTCTCTTGCGTCGCATCTTGCAGCGCTGTTGCTTCTTTAGGAAGGCGTTGTCTGCTATTCTAGAGGCCTTCGCCTTCTTACGTTATAATTTTAAATACAGTTGTTTAGCGCGTAAACTTCATCACACTTCACTTGTGTAGGCGTAGCTGTACTCTATGCAATATGATCGAGGTTGGTGCGAGCCCTTTTGCAAGCTTTGCATTGTGGTGTATAAACGTCTGCGACTACACAGGGTGGGGTGGAGAATGTCCGTGTCTGTAATAATCGCCATGTTGTCGACTGATGCTTATTTAGTGACTTGTCAGGAGGTGGGTACTATGCGTGACCATTCTGTCTTTCGCGTTTGGTTATGTCCCGATGCGAGAACACACAGCACCAACCCTACCTTTAAGATAACCACGCCCGAGCAGTCGGAGGCTATGCTGCCACTGCCCGAAGGACCAACTCGGGGCAGTCCGGCTGCGCGAAGGCTCCACCAAGACTCAAGGTCTGACCGCCGCCTGAGGAAGGGGGCTCCGGTATGGCGGAAGTTAGGGCGGTAGGAAGAAAGGCGCCCCCCCCCCCCCCCCCCCGCTACCTGGACCCCTGCAAGGACAAAAAAAAAAAAAAACGCCTGGCCTGCGCTGAAAGCACAGCACAGTCACAGCGAAAGCTCGAAGAGCGGCATTTCTAGAGCCCGTTATAAACTCTCTTGTGTCTACTGATACAGGTACACTAGGAACGTACCCACTACGTCACAAATCATAATTTTTGTGAAGTTGAGAAGCACCCACCACGACATTACTCGTCATTCTGCGGAGAAGCGAAGTGCCATCTGTAAGGCATTATGTTCACTTTGTTGATTCGACGGTATGACGATGAATTACGGCTGATCCCATTGTAATGGGTTGGAAGCTTTAAAAGACCCACTAGTTACGTAATTCGCATTATGTGACGCCCGGTCGTTATTTCATTCTCCCACCACGTTTTATAACATACGCTAACGCGAGAAAGAGATAGAGAGAAGGAATTAACCTTGTTGAGACCCTGAGCAAATGGACCATGGCGGCCTCATGGGTTTCCTTGGCAAACAATAGAAGTGCACTTGCGAGGAACCCACTACGCTATAAATCATCATAATTTTTGTGAAGTAGGGAAGAAGCCACCATGCAATTTTTCTTCATTCTGCGCAGAACCGTAGTACCTGCTAAACACATGTAAGGCGTTATGTGCACTTTGTTGATGCTGTGGCTGATGACGATGAAGAATTATGGCAGAGCCCTTTGTAATGGGTTGGAAGCATTCAACAACCCACTCGTTGCGCAATTCGCATTGTGTGACGCCTACTTACAGAATTCGCGTTGTGTGACACTTGGTTGTTATTTTATTCTTCTACCACGCCACATTACATATGTTATTGTGGTTCCTTCCCGACATGAAGCTTGTATAGGGTCATTTTGCAAGCACCGGCATTGCTCTGATTTTTTTTCTTTATTGCCGGTTTATTAATGTCACATGTAAATCAATAACAGACACCACTTACCGTAATAATACACATTGCTACAAGAATGTGTCAAGATGAAAAAATAAATGAAATACAATAATAAAAATAAATTACGGGACTGGCTTAAAAAAAAGCCGGCATTCCTCTGAGGTTGAATACTGGGCCCACACACTGAGGGCCCTAGTGGATACGGACATGGGTGGCGGCGGACAACTACGGCGCCAAAAACGGCCCTTGTTGTGATTTCATCACAGCTTTCGCTGTAAAATGAATGAATTGAACCTTTAATTCGCAGGAGAGGGAGGTTCTCGGCCACAGTTAGGGAATATGTGGGGAAGGGATTGTTGGGTGAACAGCATAAGCACAATAGGCTAACATCAGCTAGTGTGAATCCGTTTTCGGTAGAGGGTCAGTGGAGTCGCTCTCCAGCGAGATGGTCGACCCCTTCTACACCACTCGAAACAGGCCACTTATATTAGCATAGTTCGCAAGTGCTGTTTGTGCTTCCTCATTCGACTGTAGTACGGTTCCTAAAGTTCTTGTGTTGTCGCGTGGCAAGTGTTATATGTATGTTCTTCGTCACGAGAAAGCTGAGAAAATCGAAATGAGGGGTGTAAATATGCTCTGCATAATTCTTGATAGTGTGGGCATCGAGCAGAAGTGTTTGCAATTGCTCTTTTGGGTCCAATCCATTCGTCAAGTACATGTAGCGTGTATGCTGCATTGGCCGTAACCTTCTTCAGAAATATCTCTTGCTGGCGAGTAAGTCCACTCTTGTCGCTTAACAGAGATGCTGGTGTAGCTTGCCTTGGTTTACTGTCGATTTTCAATTTTACGCGAATATAACAAAGTTTCGTCACCCTCTATGCAATATGAATAAAGGGACGAGTATCATTTCAGTACGCGCACGTGCCTCTTCTTTCCCGATCATTGCCTAATCGTCCACTTCCGACCTTTAAGTGTACCTCTCGTAGTTGGGTCTAAAACACGCATGCTTTTATTCCCACGTATTTACCACGTTCGTCATCATGCAAAACAGTGGGATCCGTCCATTAGAAGTGACAATGTGATGTTAGTGGGCTCAGGCCTCTTGCACACAAAGAAGGTCTCACAGAAACGTCGAGGCTTTAATGTGGACGCGGGACGGAACTGACGAGCACGTTGAACAAGCACATACACATAACACACACTTCGGTCTATGCGTTTAGTGAGTAGCGTCTATCGGCGCGGCGATGCTGTCACCGACGGTCCAGGCGTGCGTCGGAACGAAGGCCCGGCGCCGGTTGGTCTGGAACGTCGCCCAGCACGGTAGGGGCCCAGGATACGGCTTGACCGCACCGGAACCCGTTGACGCCCGTGGTACACAAGACCCAGGCACAAGTCTTCAGTGGCCGCACACTTGGTCGGGAACGCGGGTCCCGCCCATGCAGCTCAGGCTAGCACTCCGCCGACCGCTCCCGTGCGAGCGATGCTCCTCATCCTCTTCTTCTCCCGATCAGACGGCGCATACGCGCAATCGGCCGCGCACTTCAAATCTTCTAAATTCCTATCACATTTCCCCCCAATTTCAAGAAGTCGAGGAGGAGCACAAAGGCGACGCAGCACCACACGACGTAAGCGACGTAGATGACACGTAGCACAAGTCGCCGCACGTTATTCGTCGAGGATCACGCCATTACTCCAAGTTCTTCGTGTCCTTGCAGAAACACTTCTCCGAGACTTCTCGGCGAGGCATAAATTGATGATGCAAACAGTTCGCGCAAGTCTGAGGTCTTTGTGTGATGGAGCACGTCCGAATAGGTGGCGTGGGACTCTTTGCTCCTAGGCACGTGCCACACAACCTGGTAAATCGTCTGGTCTCCGACTGCATTCCGGGCCAGTAAAACTCAGTGACGACTCGACTGAGCGTTTGCGTCACTCCCTGATGACAAGCGTGGCTCCCTTCATGAGCTATCCTCATTACGTTCATTCTAAGGTCCTTGGGCACCACCAACTGGTCGAATATTTCCCCTCGTGTCGTCTTGTGTTTCCTGTATAGAATGCCATCTTGCAAGTAATATTCATTTTCGTTGCCACCCGATATCAGCATCTTGCCGACCTTTTCGAAGCAGCGCCTGAGAGATCCGTCGTTCTTCTGCAAGTCCTTTAATTTGCATCGATCTACCCCGGTGATTGTGGGTTGCAGCACTGGCAACGCTGGCAGTGACGGTGTCTCAGTACCCTTTTCAGCCGCGATGAACACGGCACCGCACACGGCCAGCTTCTGTGTCTGGCTTGAGGCTACGTTTCCAGCCTCGTTCGTCCCTTTGTCCTTTATGTCTGGCCGCCCTAATTGCGAAGTAGGTGGCCCCCGCATGGAAGGGGGACTCGTATCGCTCCGCGTTCTGTTTGGCGACAACAAACTGGCCGGGTCATTAGGTGGCCGGGCTCCTTCAATGTTCCCCAGCACCACGTCATACAAGGGGTCCCGCATGCATTTAACCCGCGCAAGGCCTGTAAAGAATGGCGTGTCTAGAAATACCACGGCTTCCGGTAGATAATGAATCGTGCGATCCAACAGGAACACCGGGCTTGTTGTGCCTGTCATTTTCTCCCGAGGTATCAACGAATGGCGCACAACTACCGTGTTGCAACCAGTGTCTCGTAGGACCGATACCGGTTGCGATTCAAGGAAGCCCCTACGCACTGGCAGCTTTGCGACGTCGCATCCGGGGGTTGGTGGCATTAATGTCGTATTGACGATGGGAATCGTTTCGCCGCTTTGCAGTACGACGTACCCATCCCCTTCGTCTGTCGGATTTTTGGGCGGCGATGGTGCCATCATACACGAAGCCTGTCCTGTCTCTTGTTTTGAGGGTCCTACCCCTGGACCGCTTCTGCGGGACCATCCGCGTTCTGCAGGATGTCCTTTACTCTGAGACCAGCACTCCGAAGCTCGATGACCCGCCTTGTCGCAGAGGAAGCATTGGTCAGTTGACCTAGACGTCTTCGGTATTTCCGCCTTGTCGGAATGCTCCACCGTGGCCTCTTTGAGGGTCTTCTCCTTGCTCATATTGGTGAGGTGTTGTGCCTCTATGAAGCAGTCGGCATTCTTCGCCAGCGCGTCGAGGGTCTTGCAATTCCTTTCCTTCAAAAATACTCGTAGAGGCATAGAACAGCTTTCCAAGAACTGCTCGCCAATCATGGCGTCGCGAAGGGAGTCGAAACTCTTGTCTGTTTGGCTCATTTCAATCCAGTGGTCGAAGTAGCCAGATATCCTTCCGGCGTATTGCATGGCGGTCTCGTTGTCTTCGGGTCTCGCGTTTCGGAACTTTTCGCGGTACCCCTCAGCCGTGTACCGAAAACGCTGGAGCAAGGTAGCCTTCAGCTGGTCGTAATCTGTGGCTGCGTTAGAGTCGAGTCGCCCTATGACCGTCAAGGCCTCTCCGGTCAGACACAGGCTGAGGGAGAGTGCCCATTTCGTGCGGGGCCAGTCTTGGCTTGTCGCAACTCGCTCGAAACGCTTCAAGTAAGCGTCTAGGTCATCCCGTTCCTCGTTGAACGGCGGAATCAATTTGTGGGGGCTGAAGATGTCGGGTGCTGCCCTAGCAAGCGCCTGTCCCGCACTGGCATCCGTCGCCGCGCCTTGCGTACTGCCAGTCTTTTCCTGGAGCTCGATCTTGAGCTTGAGCACGCGTTCTTCGGCCTCCAACCTCAGGCGGTCTTGCTCGGCCTGCGCTTTCGCGTCCTCGCGAGTTTGGGCACGCTGCTCCCGTTCCCTCGCGATTTCCGCGTCGACCCAGCGCTTGAGCTCCGCTCCCGTCATTCCGAGATCCTTGCCTATGGCGTATAGCCTCTCAAACTCGATCATTCCCTCTTGTGTGCTTGAGTATCCTGGCAGGCTCGCCAAAATTGTGATGTTAGTGGGCTCAGGCCTCTTGCACACAAAGAAGGTCTCACAGAAACGTCGAGGCTTTAATGTGGACGCGGGACGGAACTGACGAGCACGTTGAACAAGCACATACACATAACACACACTTCGGTCTATGCGTTTAGTGAGTAGCGTCTATCGGCGCGGCGATGCTGTCACCGACGGTCCAGGCGTGCGTCGGAACGAAGGCCCGGCGCCGGTTGGTCTGGAACGTCGCCCAGCACGGTAGGGGCCCAGGATACGGCTTGACCGCACCGGAACCCGTTGACGCCCGTGGTACACAAGACCCAGGCACAAGTCTTCAGTGGCCGCACACTTGGTCGGGAACGCGGGTCCCGCCCATGCAGCTCAGGCTAGCACTCCGCCGACCGCTCCCGTGCGAGCGATGCTCCTCGTCCTCTTCTTCTCCCGATCAGACGGCGCATACGCGCAATCGGCCGCGCACTTCAAATCTTCTAAATTCCTATCACAGACAATAACGCTCAGTGTGCACCAGCATGCTGAACACTACTAGTTTTGTTTCACGGATATCCGAGCAGCGTTGAAACATTTGCTCGACTTCGCATGTCACGAGCGCAGGGCGAGTAGCAGTACAAAACTTTAATATAGGTACTGGGAGTGATGGGCTCTGCGACCCCACCAGATGGCCCTCCGTCGGTGCTGAAGGCGACCTCTTGGGTTCTTGCTGTGACCCGGACTTGCACGTCCGGAGCAGGGCTGGTCAGAAGGGTCTCCCAGTAGTTTTGCGAGCCTACAAGCGTCTTGATTCCTTCGGGTGGAGGGTCTGCCGGGCAATCCCAAAAGATGTGCTCCATTGTGGTTTCATGTTCACATCTTGGGCAATCGGGTTTGAATTCATGTGGGTTCATGTGATGTTTCCTTACCGGATTTGGGAGAGCGTTGGCTTCGAGTTGTCACCACCTAACCTATTCAGCTTTGGTAATGGTTTTGTGAGGTGGTGGTAGCATTTGCCCAACTGTAGTCTATCTTTCGTGAAGTATACTCGACCCCATAAGCTGTAATAGATTGCACATGCACGGTGGCTGAAAACCAGTTGCAAGCAACACAAGTGTCGACCGACGGCAAGTGCGCAACAAATTTGCCAGGCTCTCTGCGTGACATTCAGAGCCAGGAAACGCAGTACTCTAGTACATCTCGCGGAGTCAAAGACAAAATTGAAATCTCCACGAAAAGAGCTGCTAGCGGGGTTGTAGGGTGAAACATTGCACTGCCTTATACGAATCTATCGTGAAGGCTCTCGTGAATGGCGCGCAGGCTTTCATAACGCTTGTCTTGTACATCATGATCATAACACGGACTGATTAGAGTCAAGTGTTTGCTCCGTACTGGAGATTACCTACGCGAAAATTTTCTATATTATAGAAAGTGATAGCCTGTGCCTATTACGTTTCAATAGGTCTTCTACGTCTGTCTTCTCTCACCTGGGAGTTGTACATTCCGGAATAGAAATGTTCTACCAATTTCACTCTAATTGAAATCCCGAAATAACATTGTTTCGCTTGTACGTTCACTAATGCACATCCCTTAGGCTTTGTGATTCTGAATGTTATTGCACTTCTTGCTGATCACCTTTTATAGTTAAGCAATTCCCATTTTATCTGCAGAGAGTGAATTTCACTTGTCGTTTCGTTGGTAGGGCTTTCGTTGCTTTTGAGAGCTTGCTTACTTGTTGCCTTCATACTTCACATTCAACTTTAATTTCTGCTTCATAGATCCGTCTAGTTACGGTTTCGTTCATTCCCTTAGTGTCGGGATTTTCTTCTTTTTCGGAAATCTTATTTCCTCGCAAGCGGAATTCTGGAATAATCAGCTTTTACTCTGGCTAGAGTTAGCCTAGTTTGTTTTTTTATTTATAATAATTGCGTTCTTCTCTTCTGGCTGAGAGAGTTCCTCGCCATTACCATTGTAGATGATCAGCAAAATTTACGACTTTTGTGCCGTCGAGGTGGCTCACTGGTTATGGTCCTCGGCTGCTTACCTGAAATGCACGGCTTGATCCCGGCTGAGACGGTAGCATTTCCATGGGGCCGTAATGCTACACTCTGAGAAAAAGGTGTCCTTTGACTTTTCTTTGCAACACACGTGACTCTCACATGTATGACTTTTTAGAGAGGCACGTTGACTCTGTTTAGGAGAGTCGTGGGACGCTCGACTTTACAAAAGAGAGTTAGCGAGTTTTTTTAGGAGAGAGTTGCACATCCCACGACTCTCCTAAAGAGAGTCAACATTTCTCTCTAAAGAGAGAGATACATGTCAGTCACACGTGCAGCATAAAAGAGTCAAAGGACACCTTTTTTCTTTGAGTGTAGATGCGCGTGTGCTTAGATTTAGGTGGACGTTACAGAGCCCTAGGTATTGGAAATTATTTGGGGACCTCCGCAAATTATTTGTAGCCTGAGCCACTTTGGGACGATAACCCTCATAGAAAACTGGCCGCGTATCTGCGTGCTTCGCTGCAAATGTCGTGTAAAGACGATAGAAGAGGCGCTGTGTGAGATATGGACGCCATCTGGCAATACGTCGGGAAACATGAGTGCTGCGTTGCGTGCTGGTAGTCCCGGCGCAGCAGCAGGCGAAGACCGGCGGTGACCAACGCGACCGCGCGGGGACGCCAGCCAGCCCGAAAACGCGGTTTGGCGCGAAGCGCTGAAGCAGAGAAACGTCCGCACTCAACGAGTACTCTCCACACACTCTTTTATTTACACGTCGCCTGGGTAAAACAGGAACGCCAACCGGCAGCCTGAAGGCCGCCCACAACGCTGCTTTTTCATTTTTTAAATATTTTTTTTCACCTTCTTGGCCTTCTCGAAACTAAAGTTTTTCAACACCAACCCATGGCATTCGTACAGTGCAATACAGAACCGAAACCGAAACACAACAATGAACTCGTGCGAAGGGCACGGAGGAAGGCAAATTTCAGCGCAGTAGCATTTTCAGCTTTGTTGAAACAGCGCTCACTAGACGACGACGAAGTAAAAGAAGGCACACGACAGGCAGCGCCTGTCCTGTGCCTTCTTTTCCTTCGTCGTCGTCTAGTGAGCGCTGTTTCAACAAAGATGAACGCATACCAACTCGCTCAAGCTTCCATTCTTATGGATTTTCAGCGCAGCTTAAGAAACTAGGGTCCTTAAAATTACGTATGTATGCATTTTCTATTAAAGGAACACGCCACCTAATACTTACCTAGTGATGTTGCACCTCAGATATGCATGATATTTACTTTTTGATCGACAACGTTCACAAGTATGAACAGCCCTACCAGTTCAAGAAGGCTGGCCCTTGGGCAAGTGGTTCAACTTTGGCCGAGTGGCTGAATCGAGGGACGTGCCGACAAACAGAAAGACAGACAGACAGAAAGACAGACCAAAATTTCTGCGTTTAAGTTCCCCAAGAAAGACTATCGTCTTTAAAAACACTCTACTTCCATGTTCTGTACTATGGATGAGGTTGCGAGGAGTATCAAATATATAACTATTTTTTTTGGTTTCTCCGTTGGGACTGTTCCTGGCGCCCCTCACATTGCCACACTTTCTAAAAAGGTGCTAAATACAGAAGAGTATATCTCTCTGAGAGTTATATTGACGCTCTCCTCAGTTATTTTCAGAGTCGGATTTGGCTCCCTCTGATTACCATCTCTTTTTTGTGCGCAACACTGACTAGGAGTACAAGAGGCTGACTCAGAGAACGAGCTGCAGATCAGCGTACACAAAAGTCTGAAAGCCCAGCCTACTGACTTCCGTAACAAGGATACAGGAAAGTTGGTACCGCACTACGAAAGAAAATATCTCAAACAGAGCGGCAGCGATGTATGGATGTAGTTGAAAAGTGTATATAACTACTCCAAGTAAAATAGCCTTGATGTGTACTATGGCTATTTCACTTCATGACTGATTGGGACATTGAAGAACAAAGAGTATAGCCCTCTCGTATATGTTGCCGCCATCGGCGATTGTCATAGCGGCGTGATTGGAAAAGTTTGCCACGCTGAAAAAGGTCGCTAATATTCTGCTTCTGATTTTGCACATCTGAACTATCCTTGGAAGAATCGATGGCGTTCTACTAAAAATGCACAAGAATCTGGTAAAAGGTTGGCCGATCCCGGAGGCATTGCAGTACAAGGTGAGGTACAGAAAGCTTATAATGCCTCCGACTCTGGAGGCATTGAGAAACCACGTTAGTTGCAGAAAGCTTTCGGACAGGCGCGCCGGAGGTTCAATACATTGACTTAGAAGAAAAATAAGGACATGGCTTTCGCCTTCGAGTCCACGGAGGCGGATGCATGAGGGAAGATGTGAGCTTTTAATATCTCCAATTATGAACGACTTCATGAATCGCTTAAATATTACTCTTCCACATATTGTGACAGCCAACAACAGCCACGAAGTTGGTAAATATAAAGATCAAGACATTTTTGTGAATTATTCATTCCTGTGTTCATTTAGGTAATGTAAAGCATTTCTACCTCGAGGAGCAGTTTGAATAGGCCGCACGTGCCTCACTGTCTTAGCTTCTCAAAGAAATCTGTATTGCCTATAAAGCACGGTGTATATATAAACTTAATATACATCAACGTAGTAAAATTGTTTACGCGTCAAAAGAAACACATTTCCAGAACACTAAAAAATTGATTTTCTTGACTGTGGAGAATCGGTAAACGATGTTTCACGGGATTTCGGAGAGAAAGCTTTCATGTTTGGCACATAGGGCTTGCAAGCTGGGTAGTACTGCTTTCTGCCACAAATTTGCTCATACGCGCAGTCACAAGCCGGAACGTCGCTGATAACACAGGAATCCCAGACATACTGCTCGCAACCACCTGAAAGAATGAGCATAAAATACGTTTGAAAGATATTCGAACTTCACCTAAATTCAATGAAGCACAAAGCGTTCATGAGTGAATTGGGGGTGTCAGTAGCGGGCACGAAACAAAATACCATTATTTAGCAATGTATTAGGATGTAGCACAGCACAGCTTGTCTTTTGTACCTGTGTTTTTTGCGTAGAAGCGGCAGTGCGTGCTGTATTCATTAATGTGTTTCAATACTCACTACATGTTTCAATGAACAATCACGTACCACGCTTGTACCCTCAATTCTGCTTGTAACCTCTCGATGTTAGGAATACTACATAAATAAAGAAATAAAAATAAAGACGATAAGAGAGCGAGTGCGTACGCTAGTGAATATAGGTGACAAACCAACAACGCTGTTGACTTTCTTGCGGGTCACGGGCCTGAACGAAACCTTGTAAACAGTGTAGTCTACCTGTGTGTGGCTGTATGTGTTATGCGTTTATCAGTGTATATATCATAATCGTCACCCAGCACCTGGAGTAGCATGTCAGGCGAATAGCCAGGCAAACATATTCAGGTTTTTATTTACAATGTTTCTCTCTCTCTCTACGATGACAGCATAAAAATACCGCTAAATTACGCATAGTGAGAACGTGTGGGTTTGTACATCAGGCGCGAATTTATAAGACAAAACACATACTTCGAGAAAAGATGAGAGATACAAGACAAACAAGTTATGTTATTTATAATTCAGTATGCAACAAAAAAGCGCGCTGAAGCCACATTTTTAGTACTCTCAAATGTGTACGCAATGTTTCAAGTCTGGTTAGAATTAGCAGAATTAGCCCAGGTTGCGCATTCTATTTACAAATAAGGAACGTTGTGGACCCAAATGACAATATAAAAAAAAAACAATTGTAGACTCACCATGAAATGCGAGAGAGAGGAATGCACTTCTTTGTAGAACAGTGAGAGCGCAATGGCACTTCACTTTACTAGTGAGGTGTGTGTACGAACGATTTCCTAGCAGTTGTAACCAGAGCGGCAAGATGTCACTTGAAAGGTCCAAGTTGATTGGGCAATGTAGTGTTGTGGTTGATTAAGGCACATGTTCTGCCGAAAATGTGCTGCAAACTTAAATCATTATATTAACGATTTCAACTTCGTGACTTTCAATCAAGGGTTAAAGAAATTCACTTGCTATAACCCAGATAGTAGTAGAACAAATATTGCAAAACTGCATCACGGCTTCTTTTGAATTCCGGTAGCTCAATGACACTTTTATTTATTTTAAGATGTCCGGGGCTCGAAAAGTGAGCCCTTGAACGGGCACGTTTTGATGAACTACGGCTGCCGTGCACCCCACCCCGTGGTGAGGGCCGGACGCGTCCGTGTAGAAGACTCCAAGACAGGACCCATAGCGTTCTTGCAAGGCCGTAACCCGCGCAGTCCGCCTGCCTTCGAGAGTCCCCCAAGCCATGCTTTGCGGCAGAGGCTGGATAAGCAACACATCGCGCCAGTCCTCTGGGTTCGTGGTCCACTCTTCCGCCTGATTGGTGAAGGAGATATGCAGGCGGTGTAGGAGACATCTCCCACCGTGCGACTGGCGTGCGACTTGTTAAGCCGTAGGTACTGGTTGATGAGATGGGCGTCTTTGAGTTCCCCGTACGTGTTGGCCAAATCTGCAAGACGCTGCTTAGACGTCCAGATCGGGACGTCGAGGGCGCGTTTGTATAACTTGCGAACAATGACTTGGAGCGCGTTCCCATCGCATTTGCGTAGATGCAGGTAGGGTGTCGAGTAGAGGATTCGACTGGTCACGATAGCTTTGGAATGGCGCAGAGCATCGTCGCTCTTGAGACACCCCGCTTGTTCGATAAGGCTGCTTATGCTCGCTAGACTGAGGGTCTTGTGTTGCTATCGTATTTCAGAATCTTCATTGCACAATGCCCATACATTGCCGCGTGGATTCAGAGCTTCATTCCACATAGCAATTGGTCCAACCAAGCTTTCACCTTCACAGTATTAGACATTTCTAAGCATTCCTTGTAGTTTTTTTTTATCTCGGTTGATAACTTGCAGCAAATGCGTTTTTCTCAGAAAAGGAATGAGGCAAAGAAACTGCAAGTACTCCTCGGTAAGCATCTTCGGCGTAAAGTTGAGAGCTAGAGCAGGTCGTTTAAACACACAAGAAAGGCACACTAGAAAATGTTTGAAAATCTTCTAGACTTTTTAAAATATGAAATACCATACAGCCGTCGACTTATCAAAAAATTTTTACCGATTTCGATTGGTCAAAGAGAACCTATTTTGCACTTGTCACGTTGAACTGACGTCTGATCACACAAGAACGGCTGTATACAGGATATCAAGGCGTACTCTGTTCTTTTCAATTACGGATTCCCTGTTGAAAGCGATAAAAATAAACAAATCATTCAG
Source organism: Rhipicephalus sanguineus (assembly GCF_013339695.2). NCBI lineage: Eukaryota > Metazoa > Arthropoda > Arachnida > Ixodida > Ixodidae > Rhipicephalus > Rhipicephalus sanguineus. The sequence continues at coordinate 76,713,755 of NC_051184.2, read as the reverse complement.
AATTTTGCGCGACCTTAGGTAACATTCTGTATGCATCGGGCTTTAATCACCTTTGCTGAGTTTCGTGCTTATGCAATGCGTGCAATACATGCCATGTAAATGTGTCTTGTGTTGTGCTGAGCAGCATAAAATTGCTATCGAAATAAAATCGCAGTGACGTCTCATTCCTATGAATCTGGCGACGCACAAGTATACCGTGGTCGCAGCAACTGCTAGAGAAATCTACGGAATGCCTTCGCCTACACGGGCATTTGCCTGTCTTCCTTGGGCTGACGGGCCCGGCATTTGCACTGCGGTGTCGGGTTACGGTGAGCGGGGATCGCTCCGAGCTCGCAGGAGGGGTAGCAGAAACGTGAGTTTGCGCGGACCTGGGGACCGTATAGGAACAAATTTCGTTTCCAAATATGCCAACGGAGCGGGAAAAAACTGAACGGGCTTACTCGCTTCTCTCGTTATTAATAACCCCAGCTCGGGTTAATGTTCGGGGTCCTCGAGTGAAATGTACTCGTTTTTGCCTGTGCGTTCAGACTGCTTGTGAATTCGCTTAGTGCGCAAATGTTTTACTCGACCTACATCACTTTGTTCCTGCCTCACACGCGCCTACTCTTCAACACCGCTTCGCTTCGTCTTTTTCGTACTTTAAAGAACCCCTGGCAACAAAATTTTTGTTTGTGACTTTTTAAATAGTGTTTGTAGCCTTGTGTTTGTTAATGCGGAAATTGAATCGTAAATGCTTTAACGTATCGTATATTTAATGCTAGAGTCGCTAATTGTGTCCACTTTTTGCGTAACTTCGAAGCGCACGCCTAAAATTGTAGGAAACTAGCGCCCCACAGCAGGGGAACGCTTAAAACCACGTGCGCTCAAACTTTGGCGACGTCGACAGTGCACATTTCAAATCGGGGCCCCGCGTGTGTTAAAGAATGAAACAATTGTCACCATTTCGTGAATGTTCGTACCGTGAATTAGGCCAGAAGGATGCAAAACCCTTTTGCACACACAAACACTTTTAATACTGCCTTACGACAGCACACAAAAACGTACACAAGCTGCGAAATGCTCCTGACACAAACAAACAGGCATATGAGGTATGCACTAACAATGGCAATTCCTTAATTTTGTCGGAAAAGTCCAATCTATCTAATGGAGAACAGCAATGTTTCGAAAGCAGGAGGATCGCTGAGAGGCTTCCGCTAGGAGCCTTCGGAGCACAGCCGAAGGAGCGTCTTGACGAGCGTGTCCGGAGCGTAGCCGAGTGGGTGCCATGTCCAGGAGGAAAAACCTCGTTGCGTCCGCCCTGAAAATTTCTAAAGCTGTTCTCTTCTTTTGAAGGATTCCCGCCGTATTTAGCCAGTGAACGAAGACGTGCGATACCGGCGGACGACCGGTCATCTCTGGTTGACCACAGCGAGGGGCCTCGGCTTCTCTTCGCCGAGCTGGTTCCAAACCAAACGCCGGCATTCCGACAGCCGTGGTCTTCTGCCGCAAATGCAAAGAACCCACTCAACGCCTATTTTTTCGGGCATCACCGGCTCCGCAGTTCGCTGGCGGTGGCGTCCACAACTCAAACGTGACAACGCTGTGAGTGCTTCGATATGAGTTAGGCATGTTAAGAGCATGTCCCCTCAGGAAAAAGAAAAGCGTTCCTGGCGAAAGCAGCCAAAATCACCTTGAGAGCAGCCCGACAGTAGAGCGAGAGGGGCAGCTCACAAGAGCCCTTGTGGGGTGCCAGTTGTGGTATTGTGTGCAACCCGAGAATACTCTGCGAGGTCGACAGTAATCGCATTTCTCGTGGAACGCCACATGGGGCCTCCGTCTACGTCATACGAGTGGTGATGTCGCGAGGTGCTGCCAACTCAAATGTGCACTCACGCTTACTTTAAAACAAAATTAAAATATCTTAAAGGCATAGATCGGCAAACTCACTCATGAGTCGACTCACTCAGACTCTCTGGCTCAGATCGGGCCGTGAGCCTGAATCTGAGTGATTCCGGGTGAGTTATATTTTGGTGGGTTTGAGTCTGAGTGAGTCCCGCTGAAGAAAATTTTAGTGAGTCTGAGTCCAAGTGAGTCCGGTTGAGTAAAATATTGCTAGGTCTGAGTCCGAGTGAACCCTAAGGGCAAAATAGATATTATGAGTGAGCCTAAGTCAGCTCCAAGTTTTTTGCGCACTTATTCTTAAAGGTAACGTTCACTACTAATAATAGGCCAGAAGTGCCTATTATTAGTGGTGACTATTATTAGAGGTATTATTAGTGCCAGAAGTCTCACAGGTCTCTGAAAATCACCAAACATCGCCTCGAGCAGGGACTGAGTGCAGAAGCGATTACTTCGAGGAGCGAGGCATGCAGATTTCTCATGCCAAGTCAGTGGTTCGGCCATTCAGGAGATTGAAAGTGAAGAGCTTGAACCTTCTTCTGGACGGTCAGGAAAGAGACACGGTGCTCAAGCGTCGCCTCCTTCGTGTACTCGACACCGCCAGTTCAGATGGACCCAACATATACCTGGCCTCGAAGGCCAACTCACCGACACTATAAATATTCTACGTCCCAAGGAGGGGACAATGGGGGCGGAACATCAACGTGACTGCTCTACGTAAACTGCGCTCTCTTCAGACAGATACCTGCGAACTCTGCGCCGTTTCTGCACAGCATATCAAAGAAATGGCTGCACCGACTTTAATTGCTCCAAGCACGCACCCTGCACAATGTCTGGAAGTTCCACAGGTAATGTGAAGTTCGCTGAGACTAAAAGAAGCACGAGAAGTCACATTTTACCTCATTCGGTGTGTAGAGACCTGTCGCCAGCTTTACCGTGTGGTCACACAAGCCATTCACACCCCCTCATTTTACGAATTGAAAGCCACCCCGGAACGCATATTCATTATGTGTACCAACAATATATTCTACAGCTTCCAATATCGACAGATAGGCAGCCGTATTTATGGCACCCGCCCTTGTTCCTGTAAACTAAACGCCTAGTAAAACATCAATAGAAGGTCTTTACACTATCATGATGCGCCAGCCGTATCAGCATTGAAGTTGGCCTTACTTCATCTATTTGAGAGGCACGAAGGCTACATTCAATGTATAGCGACAGCTCTGTCACCAAAACGAGGTCAATATCAGCATTCGTGATTGCCAAGTTGCATTAACAATATACGTGTCAACAAGTTCATCTTCCACCTCAACGACACCGGAGTTTGTAGCCTTTAGCTACATCGAATTGTCAGAGACTCCTAGAAAAAGATTTTTCATCAGTGATTATCTAGCTGCTCTTAAGTGTATTCAGAATGCGAATCTGGTAAAAATGAACTCACCTGTAATACAAGCTATGTCAAGAAAATCTTTGGCAAGCTGCCGGGTCAAGCCATCAAGCGGCGTTCTAGTGGGTTCCAAGCCAGTGACGAATTAAAGAAAGTGAAAGGGCAGATGTGTTGACGAAAACTGCTCATAATTATTCCGCAACCTGTGCAATTTTCATGTCACAATATGGTACACGCCACATATTACGAGGAACTAAACACGCGCTGTGTTTGTCAAACGGTTCACAGACAGTACAGAAGAATGAATCCTATGCGCAGTCCGCCCCGATTTTGAGTATCAACTATATCCTCAGCTCCCGCTGTGCATCAGCACCTACATGCATCGTCTACGCCTCGGAAATGCTTACTCGAACAATTGATTATCCAGAGTAGAGCCTGAACCCGTGGCAAGATGACCATGCGGTCATGTCGACTAGAATGTTTATCATATGTTGCTCGACTGTCCCACGGACAGCACACAGACAGCAACGCTACCACGAGCTCCATTTACTTGACTCACAATGAAATCTTCACTATCCAAAATACTGGCCCTGTGCTATCAAACGTTCACCATCAAGCGATTAAAGACTTCCAACGCTTCCTAGATGGCACCGTTATTTGCGACGAGTGCTTGCGTGTGCCAGTTAATAGCGAGCTGTGTTAAAATGAGGGCTCTTGAGCGCCACCGAACCTAATAACCCAGTGAAACAGGGATAGCAGTTGCCAAGAAATGACAGCTCCTTGATTTATAATTATTTCATTAAAATAAGCAGTGCGGCTTTGCAAGGAGTCTTTCGAACGGAAGTGCGCAGTTGCACAAGGCCACAGCAGTGCAGGGAGCAGTGGCGTAGCAAAGGGGTGGCACGCCGGGCCCGTGCCCTCCGCGAAATTTATATTTGCCGTGGCAAACGCAGCAAAAACTGGCAATCAACCACGTCTGCCTGCCCGGCCTCCACGTCAGATCAAGCAGGTGTCCCCCCCCTCCCATCCCCGAAAAAAAAAAACTTCTGCTGACAACCCTGGCGGAGAGAGCAACGTGCGGCCAGTGCACATTGTGGAAAATAATAGCAGACGAAGCATATATGGAGCTCAATTCAAAAATATTTTTGAATTCACCACTTACGTTTGTGCGTGAAAATTCCGCACTTTTCATCCGCGTTCCAATACTCGAATCGATGTCTTATAGCTGTCGCTCCTATTTAAAAAAAAGAATACAGTCCTGAGAATTACACAAGTCAGTAAACCAAAGGAATACGAATTCTCTTGGGTGAAGTGTCACTCATACAGCTGCGCCTCAGCGAATAAATTAAAACAGTCAGCGATCACCGTTCCTGCCACCGCGACATGCCTATAAATCCTTTTCACTGGGTTGGCTCATAAGGGCTCTTTTACTCAGTGGAAGTATCAAAATTTTTTACCTACATAGAAATAGAGACAGAATAAACGTTTATTATCATTGAATTTACAGAAAACCATCGTTGGGTGGGGCCCTCAGTCCAGGGCTCCATTGCCTTGCGCGATCCTGCGAGCCCGCTGGACCAGCTGCTGCTGTTCGTGCCGGCGTAAGCTGAGCAGTGCATACTTCCAAGAGGAAGGGGTCGGATTGGGGATGGGAGGGACGCCCCGTGGGCCAGGGCATTCCCACGTGGAGCGGTACACTGTTGGTACGGATCCATATGAGGGGCCGTAGGAGGGGTATAGAGGCAAAACCACCATTTGGGCTAGTTGGTATCGATTCGTCTTGAAAGTAAAGAAGGGGAGGCGCAAAATAAAACAGGGATATAACGAGGGACATGTGTTGTCGGTCTCCTCTTTATGTCCCTGTTTTATTTTGCGCCTCTCCTTGTTTACTTTGAAGAGGGGTATAGAGTTGGATGAAAAAGATGGAGCATGTAGAGGCAAGGAAATGAGTTAGTCTGCAGTTGCCGCCAAGCAACAGCATCTGCTCTGTTAAGTAAGGGATGAGGAGGAGGATATGTGTAACGGCTCTGTCGGTAGTACTCCAGCCTCGCGTTGTAGCTTAGTGGTTCTGTCGGTGCGTCCTCTGGGTTGGACAGCTTCTCCAATGGTGACCTACATAGTAACTCGCTATCACGATGTGTTCAACATACGTGCATTTTAATTATTCATTTACCGCACCAAGGACCGCTGAAATTTCTTACCTAATAGTAATCCAAACAAGACAGAAGCTCATGGTACGATAGAAGCTTGAAGCGATGAGAAGTCATTGAACAAGGAATACTGCTGGTGCCAACGTCCCTGCATATATTCCCATCGGGCCACGATCCTGATACCGTTCCCCTCGACATCAGAAGGAGATTCATCATGACACCGCCAGCGTTCACCCGACGAATGCAAAGAATGAAAATTAGGATCCCAGCAGGAATCGGACGCATGGATTCTGCGTGGCAGTCCGATATCCTACCACAGAGTTACGCCAGCTCCAGAAACTGCTTCTGAAGAAGACCCTATGCAGGCGTAATGTCCATGCAACGTGAAGTCTGGTGGTAGTGTTGGCTATCGAATTTTATAACAAAGCAAGAAACACTAAATATATACTCCTATGATACAGGTGTCATGTCGGGTTAACGTCACTTGTGGTTCCAATATTGGCTCCGCTTTTATACCAGTATAATACACATTACATTTGTATGCCTGTGATTCAACAAGCTATATGCAAGCGTTGCTCGACCCGAGGAATACGCTACGAAAGTTACATGTCAAATTCACATCATCGAACCGTAGCGTGCACTTCATTTGGATAACATAGACGTCTGCGCTCTAGCATGAGCGCTGATACTGCGCCACACATCATTTACGATTTAAGCGTGAGTGTAGTCGGCGTGCCTGGTAAGTCTACGATGGGCACAAAACTCCTCAATTTACAAAAACACGCCGATACACCTCGTAACGCTTGACTCAAAGCGAAAAAATGCAGCATAGAGCTACTAACTGCCTGCTTCGCATGAAGTTTGCCCTTCGTGACGTACGCCTACAACACTGTTCCACAGGCGACTACAGGCTTTTCGCCATTTTTTCTCGTATATGGCCGAGAACCTTCGACCACAGTCGATACCATTCTGCCCTACCAACCCGATGCATCCTCATCTACGCCTATCTCTGAAGCTGTCCGCAGCGCCGAGGAATGCCGTCAGCTCGCAGGGTCGTTCACAACCGTCGACCAATGGAGACGAAAATCTTGGCGTGACGATGACCACCCCCATCGCCGCTTTCTTCCAGACTCCGTTGCTTGGCTTTGGGTTCCAGTTTTTCCAACTGGACTCTCCTCCAACCTTCTTTCCAAATATCAGGGACCCTACCGCGGTTTTGCGCAGACGCCACATGTGAACTACATCGTCGAACCAGTTACGCCATCTACATACCAACGCTTTCGGGATTGTGAAACTGTTCACGTACAGCGTCTGAAGCCTTATTACGCTCCGCTCGTAATATGTTCACCGCGAGTCGCCAGGGTGGCTCCTTTCTGACGGGGACGAATTGTAGTGAAGAGGAATGCCGAGCTCTGAAGCCACATCGCCAGCCTTGCGCAATGCACGAGCTGGAGCTGCATAGCCTGCGTTTGCTGCACCGCTGCCCGCGCCCGTCCAGTTCCTGCTACCGCTGTTCCGACGCAGACACCGCTTTTAGCTCCGTGTTTCCATTATACTTAAAACATTGCATGTTAGTGAGTATGCCGCTAACGAATATTTTACGCCAGTACATAAGTACAATATGCAAAATCAATGCAGTTTTATGTCCTCTATGTATACACGATGCGCCGCAAAGAATGTCGCTACCAGCTTTGTTCCTGCTGTATGCCTCTGCTGTGATCCCGTATTGAGGATACGATAATACGTTTACGGACAAGGTAAAACTCTAAGCAGGCAGTCGTGCCATGGTGCGGCGGATTCTTAGTGAAGTACTGGTAATTATATGGGAACCAACTGGCTGGCCAGCAAGCAGAGCGGCGAATGGCGAATACAAAACCGACAAGCAAAAACCGCTAACAGCGCAGCGCATAAAGAGCTACCACGTGGATCAGCTAAAGTAACCCCAATAAGGTTTCTCGGAATGAAGCTAATACACTTATAGAAAAAAAGATAAACCTTTTGAGACACTAAGTCACATTTCATTTAAATGAAACAAGCTTAGTCGCAGTTAAGAAATTTGCAAGCAAACATTCTCGTGCCTTGATGTTCGCTCTTACGGTATACAGTTCTACGTTTAATAACCAATTTGCAAATTTCTCGCGGTATTTTGAGATTCAATTGGAAAGTATCGTATCGGATACAACCGTTGTTGTAGTATCTAGTATCTGTATCTCAAATACTTGCCCGATGATCTTGTATCGTGATAAAATTTCAAGTACCTTTGCCCAACCCTGATAGATAGATAGGTAGATAGATAGATAGATAGATAGATAGATAGATAGATAAATAGATAGATAGATAGATAGATAGATAGATAGATAGATAGATAGATAGATAGATAGATAGACAGATAGATAGATAGATAGATAGATAGATAGATAGATAGAAACGGTCAAAGTGCCTCTGCTCCGGAAAGGACTGCTTCGCATTTATAAAACAGTCAGATGATGATTACTGTTGCGGTATGAAATTCACGACTGACACGCCCTCTTTTGTGTAGCGTGTAAAACTGCGTGTTGCCCGCACCAGCCACGATCACAGCGTTCACTTCACAGTTAACGATATAGTAGATGGACTTGCTTTGTTTCCCGCTGTTGCTAAAGCAACTGTAGGAGCAAAAGCTCAGCGCCGCTGAAAGTTTGCACCAAGAGGAACCTGCGTTCAAGCCACGAACGAAGAAAGCCACAGCCGTGATGGAGGCATTCACCGATTTCTCAAATGCTTTGCGTCGACTGGCTCAAAAACGAGATGCATCGACAGTTTTTCTCAAATCTAGAATAAGGAAATATAATAACTAATTGTCGGCGATCTTTTTTTAGCTTACCTTTAGGACCACGGAATCGAACCATCATCACAGCTCCATCCGCTGCCTCAAATAATGTGGCAGCCATGCCCAGCTTCTTCCTATGAGATAACAAGAAAATGTATACTACAACACTATACAGAATGCAGTTTGGAATACCGACACTCACACAAATGTTAAATACAACGACAAGGAAAACAAACCTAAGAAAACTCGCAAGGAGAGAATGACCACTACGACATGGCATATATACTCTAAGCGGTGGAGTATCAACTTGTTCGTGAGTGTGTGTGTGTTTGTGGGGGGGGGGGGGGGGGCTGGCCTGAATTTTAAGGGCTCGTTTTTATTTATTAGACAGAATATTCTTGAGAACTTACAACAAGAATGCCAAGTATATGGGACGTTCTTTGTAGTAATTAGGATTTAATTGAAGAAGGTAAAGGGGCCCGTGTCGTCGCTGAGATCATCATAGAGACCCCGGACTAGGGTTCCCTCCCACATGCTTGGTTTATATATTTTAATAAAATGTTTTCCCTCTCTGGATGAAAAGATAATTTGCCACCGGCAGGGACCGAACCTGCTACCTTCGAATAACGCGTCTGATGCTCTCTCTCTCCACATATATATATTTTGTGATGATGGAAGTCAAAGAGGCTGAACTGGGTTGTGGGTTGCGGGCTTACGCGGCACAGAACAGAATAGAACAGCCGTCCCTTGTGGTTTCTACGAGTCTAACCGCATGCCTTTTGGGCTGCGAAAAGCGCCAATTACATTTCAGCGCACTATGAATATTGCCATCGGTATATTCAAAGATCATGCTTGTGTCGTGTACCAGGACGACATATTGGTCGTGGGCACAACAGAGGAAGAACACCTTAGGAACTTGGATGAAGTTCTCCAAGGGCTATTCAATGCCGGATTCCGATTGAATCGAGAAAAATGCCAATTTCTCCCATCCACTATCCCATACTTGGGACACACCATTTCTGCAGACGGTATTCAACCTTTGCCTGAAAGAGTAGCAGTGGTAGCAAACTTCCCTACTCCAACGTCTTTGAAACGGCTGCAAGCCTTTTTAGGTCTCGCGTCGCGCTTGCGCAAGTTTGTTCCCCAACTTCGCATCTACAGCAGCTCCACTCACGAATATGCTTAAGAAAGCGTCGACTTTTGCGTGGGGCCCTTCACAAGATGCCGCCTTTCAAACCCTCAATCACCGTCTGACACAGTGCACCGTTTTGAGTCATTTCCAGGACAAATGGGACACTGAGGTCCACACTGACGCAATCGAGGTTAGTTTAGGAGCGGCCCTCGTTCAGCGCGACCCAGAGTGAGTTGAGCATGTTGTTGCTTACGCCAGCCAGAAGTTATCAGATACGGAACGCCATTACCACTCAAACGAGTTGGAGTGCCTGGCTGTTGTCTGGAGCGTGGATGAGAAGTTCCGTCACTGCTTGTTCGGCGGCAAGTTCACGGTGGTGACGTACAACGCTGCGATTGCGTGGATGTTTGCTAAGCAACACTTGAAGCTCAAGTTCGCCCGCTGGATCATCCGACTACAAGACTACACTTACGACTACACTTTCTGGTGGCCAAGGATGGAGAGCAGCGTTGAATTGTACGTCGCAAGCTGCGAGGTCTGCCAAAAGCATAGGCGTCGCCCGGGATGCCAACATGGACTACTGACACCTATTCCACTCCCTGACGCTATTTTCAACACACACCATCGGGATTGATCTCGTCGGTCCATTACCAACTACAGCCGCAGGGAGCTGGTACATTGGGGTCGCAGTGGACCACTTGTCGAAGTTTGTGGAAGTTGCGGCGGTGCCCTCTCTCGCAGCTGGCTTTGTAATCAAATTTCAACGGGACCATTTTGAATGGAAGCACGGACTACCTAAGAAGAGCATCTCAGACTGAGAAACTACATACCGCAGTCGTCAACTCCGATCGTACCTCCGAAATGCTGGTTTCGAACATCATTTCACTTCAGCATACCATCCACAAGCGAATGGCCTAACGGAGAGGTACAACCAGACCCTACTGGCTCGACTCAGTCCTTACTGCAACAACAAGAAGCCAAATGAAGCAGACTGGGATCAAGACAGCTGCAAAAGAGCAACAGGCCCAGAAACGGTACTATGACCGCCGCCACCGACCAGCGCCACAGTACAATGTCAGAGAAGAGGTGTAGGTAAAACGATGCGCGCAATCGCCGGGCAAAAACTTTACCCGAAGTACGAAGGGCCTTTCGTCATCACAGAAAGGCTCGGTGAAAACACGTTGCGTGTAGGTTATCCGGCATGTGAAACGAGTGCTGACAAACGCAGGAAAAACAATTTTTCTCTGCACGTGTCTCATCTCAAGAAAAGAGAGCTTCGGCACAACTGTTGCGTTTCGTGTGTGTGTGTGTGTGTGTGTGTGTTTAATGAAACGCGCCGACGCAGTGTGGCCGAGTGTGAGGAACCAAGTCTAAGAGGCTGAACTGGGTTGCGGGTTGCGGGCTTACGCGGCACAGAACAGCCGGCCCAGTGAACGGGTGCTGTGTCTGTCTCTTCCTTTACAATATATATATATATACTTTTCATATACAGCCATAAAATTTCGCTAGCAGTGTTCAGCAAGATTACAGAAAAGGTACAGTCAGTCCTACGTAGCATACACTGGGACAACCGTACATAAACGTGCTATGCATGTAACAATATTGCAAGCAACACTTTTTATAAGTTACACACACTACTTTATGCTTGATAAAGACTTCAGCGCAAACGACCACAAAGAATAGATGAGACAAGCACAGTGCCAGTGCTTGTCTCATCTATTCTTTGTGGTCCTTCCGGGTTTGCGCTGAAGTTTTCATCTTGAAAGCTATGTACCAACCAGGCCCAACATAAGTTTTATTGAACTTTATGCATAAATACAATTATGTCGATGGCGGCCTCCCCTGTAGTATAGATTTGCACCCCTCAATGTAATTTTGTTGACGTCTACAAGCTGCTCACTAATAATTGCGTCTTTTAATGTAGGCAACAGTGGCTCTACATTTCCTTGTCCGTAGTTAGTACTACACTTTCTTGCAGATACTTAGGTTTGCGTATGTTATACATTGCCTTGTTTGCTCCTAGTCGAAATAGTGTTTCTGGCGCATTGTTATTATTTCTACTGTTATAATACTAATATTGTTAACATGTCAATCACAAGTTATTTTTAAGTAGGAATTTGTGGTAATAGTGGCGTAGTGCATTCTTTATACTCATCTTATTTGTGTTTGCAACTTTGGCTGGAGCGTGGGAACTTCATAGAAGAAAACAGTGCAATAATAGAAGACAAGAAAAACCCAACAGGACTAGCGCTTAACAGCACTGGTCCTGTTTGGTCATTGTCGTCGTTGTATTGCACTGTTTTCTACTTTGCTTGGAAGGACCTTCGGCCCCTCCAAGTAAGTACGTCTATGCAAACAGTGGACGCACAAATTTTCTTTTAAAAAATATGGGTGAATATAACGTAAAAATACCCCGCATTTTTATTGCGATAACAATTATATCGACACTCTCGGCTGAGTTTTGCCGTCGCCGCCGCTGTCTGTCGACGCCGTCATGTCCCGGATATGTATATATATTGTGACGCAACGGTTAACGCTTCCGCTGTCCAGCACTTCCCGCGTCCAGCACAAGATTTCCGCTGTCCAGCACTTCCCGCGTCCTGAAAAAGCCAAAGATTTGCGCAGTTATCTCGGCCTCGCTTCCTATTTTCGTCGATTCATTCGAGACTTCGCCTCAATAGCTTCGCCTTTGCACAAGGTGCTCGGCTCCGGCGTTTCCTTTGTGTGGTTTCCCGAATGTGAATCGGCGTTTGTTCATCTGAAGTGTGCCCTCACGTCCGAACCAGTCCTTTGCCATTTCGATGAAACCGCACCTACACTCCTGCATACGGACGCTAGTGGTCATGGCATTGGTGGTATTCTGCTACAGAGAGACAAGTGCTCACGCGAGAGGGTCGTCTCATACGCCAGCCGTGTACTCACACCCGCCGAAAAGAATTATACCATCACCGAGCAGGAGTGCCTAGCTGTCGTTTGGTCTGTACAGAAGTTTCGATCTTACCTTCACGGCCGCCACTTTACTCTGGTTACAGACCATCACGCCTTGTGCTGAATCTCGACACTCAAGAACTTGTCTGGCCGCCTTGGTCGCTGGATTCTTCGTTTGCAATAATATGACTTCAGTATTACATACAAGTCTGGGAAAAAACACCAAGACGCCGACGCACTTTCGCGCTACCCGCTTCCTTCGGAACCATATAAGGGCACCACCACTACCGCACGCGACGAGCTCTCGGCCGTCCCTTCTCCACACGTTTCATGCTCAGCTACTATGGGCCCGACTTATTCGAACGAGTGTGGTTCATTGTTATCTCACCAACGCGCTGATCCTTACTGTCGCCGCCTTATGGACCGCCTTGACGGGACTTCTCGGGCCCCTAACGCCCGTCTTCATCGACAGCTGACGCAATTCAAGATCGACAACTGCGTCCTGTACCGCCATATCTACCATCCTGACGGTCAACGCTGGGTGCCCGTTCTCCCTCGCTCTCTTCGAGCTCAAGTCCTCAAGGCATACCACGACGACATGACCGCTGGACACTTGGGATTTCAGAAAACGTACGATCGCATCAGATGTCACTACTACTGGCCGCGCTTGTCCACACGTGTAGCGAAGTACGTTGCTTCGTGCACGCTTTGTCAGCGTCGAAAGCTCCCCACATCAGCTCAAAGCGGACAACTACAACCACTCCCGTGTCCGTTGGAACCATTTGAGGTAGTTGGCATCGATCTGTACGGTCCGCTTCCTATGACAGTCACCGGTAATCGATGGATCGTTACAGCTGTCGACCATCTGACACGCTACGCCGAAACAGCTTCCGTGGCTTCTGCATCAGCTTCCGAAGTTGCTAATTTTATACTCCGAGCCCTAATCCTTCGTCACGGTGCTCCTCGTGTCATCCTGAGCGACCGTGGAAAGGTATTCCTTTCACAACTCGTTGACGAAGTGCTCAAGGCATCCGGCACCACCCACAAAACAAGCTCCAGTTACCATCCGCAAACAAACGGGCTGACTGAACGCTTTCATCGCACGCTCTCAGACATGATAGCCATGTATATCCAACCGGACCACAGAAACTGGGACGCAATTTTGCCATTTGTCACTTTCGCGTACAATACCTCCGTACAGCGTACAACCGGTTACTCGCCGTTCTATCTCGTCCATGGTCGTTTCCCCTCTTCTTTCCTCGACGTTTCCTTCTTCTCTGCGCCTGTTAAACCATCTCCATCCACCAGTGAAGAATACGTGTCCCGGCTGCTTCATTGCCGCCAGCTGGCCTGCGTCAACACTGAAGCAAGGCAACAGGACCGCAAGCTTGACTATGATGCATCTCATCGCGCCGTGTCCTTCAGCCCTGGCGATGAAGTGCTCCTTCTTACACCCGTTCGCACTCCTGGCTTGTGCGACAAATTTCAGTTACGCTTTATTGACCCCTACACGGTCTTGGAGCAAACGTCTCCCGTCAACTATCGCGTGGTACCCGTTGTTCTTTCAGCGGACCGCCGCTGCCGGGCCGCAGAGATAGTCCATGTATCGCGCATGAAGCCTTTCACAAGGCGTTCTTCTTCGCTTTAAACTGCGGTCAGGATGACCGTTCTCGCGTGGGGGGGGGGGGGGAAGTTAGTGTGGGCGTTCATTAGACACATCTACCCTCTTCATGCATGTTCATCATCATGAGTGTTCGTCATCTTCATCGGTGGTGGGAACGCTGCTTGATTGTGAGATCTGTGCCTCGGGTGTGGTCGCTTCACCGTGCCTTCGGGGCCTAATAAAGGTCGCGTTAACCGTTGCGTCACAATATGTATATATATATATATAAAAAGGCACAAACAAAAATAAAGCAGAAGAAAAAAAATTCTGAAGTACCCGACCGCGAATTCGAACCAGCAACCCCTCGCTCCGCAGAGCGCTGCGTTAGACAACTCAGCCACACGTCATGTATGCGCCGACGAAATAACGGCGAGCTATTTATATACACCATGCGCCGCTGGTGGTAAGCAAATCTCGGAGGAGCGTGAGCGTGTTTTCTATCACGCAACGCTCCTAATTTCCTTTCAGTTTGAAAAATGCCCTTGAGTCACGCACGACAAAGTGGCCCTTTTCTGTACCCACTCGTGATGGGGAAGGACAAAAGGAAACACTCCGGGAACACCTTGCATTAGACGTCCCCGTGTGGCTGGAGACGCAGGGGGTCACTCCACGCGCCACAGTTTAAAAGAAGAAATATATTAGAGCGTCTAGATTCTAAGTTTCCCCACTTATATGAACCACCGGTTTCATAGCCAATCCCCCGTAGTGGGTAAGAGCCAAGAATTAAGGGTCAAGCAAGCAAGCAAGCAAGCAAGCAAGCAAGCAAGCAAGCAAGCAAGCAAGGAAGCCAAGCAAGCCAAGCAAGCCAAGCCAGCAAGCCAAGCAAGCCAAGCAAGCCAAGCAAGCAAGCAAGCAAGCAAAGCAAAGCAAAGCAAAGCAAAGCAAAGCAAAGCAAAGCAAAGGAAAGGAAAGCAAGCAAAGCAAAGCAAAGCAAAGCAAAGCAAAGCAAAGCAAGCAAAGCAAAGCAAAGCAAGCAAAGCAAAGCAAAGCAAGCAAAGCAAAGCAAGCAAGCAAGCAAGCAAGCAAGCAAGCAAGGAAGCCAAGCAAGCCAAGCAAGCCAAGCCAGCAAGCCAAGCAAGCCAAGCAAGCCAAGCAAGCAAGCAAGCAAGCAAAGCAAAGCAAAGCAAAGCAAAGGAAAGCAAGCAAAGCAAAGCAAAGCAAGCAATGTAAAGCAAAGCAAAGCAAGCAAAGCAAAGCAAGCAAAGCAAAGCAAAGCAAGCAAAGCAAAGCAAAGCAAAGCAAAGCAAAGCAAAGGAAAGGAAAGCAAGCAAAGCAAAGCAAAGCAAAGCAAAGCAAAGCAAGCAAAGCAAAGCAAAGCAAGCAAAGCAAAGCAAAGCAAGCAAAGCAAAGCAAAGCAAAGCAAGCAAGCAAGCAAGCGAGCGAGCGAGCGAGCGAGGCGTCTGATTCTCCATTGTCGATACTTGCTGGGTTTTGCTCAAGCACATAGCCGTAACAACTGTGACAGTTGTGAGTTCACGCTTGCCCTGTGCATGCCTGTGTGTTCATTTAGGGCGTCCTTCTTTGTGGTTCAGTCGCACGCTGCAAGTATCGAGTTGCTTCTGGTTCTTCGTGTGACATTTCGATTTCTTGCTATCGCATTCATTGCTTCGCCCTTCCGGCGAAACTGTGACTTTTTCCCCTTCCGCATTGGTCGTTACCTGTTTATGATTAGTCGAAATATTCTGGGTCATACACACGGCACCTGGATGCAACAAATGACCCCACAATTGTCCTTTGCGCAATGACCACTCAAGCACGACTACATCAAAAATAAGAGTTTACGCTATTTTTAATGCGGCATATTTTACAGCGAAAGCTGTTATGAGATCATTTCACCGGCCGTTTTTGGCGCCGTAGTTGTCCGCCGCCGCCGCCGCCGGTGTCCGTAACCAGTATCGCCCGAAATAAGAAAAAGACGAAATAACAAAAAAACTCAAGGATGGAACGAGGTTCGAACCTGGGTCCTCTGCGTGGGAGCCCAGTATTCAACCTCTGAGCCATGCCGGTGCTTGAAACTGCTTTGCAAAAAGGTCCTATACAGGCTTCACGTCGGGAAGGAACCACATTAGCATATGCAATATAGCGTGGTAGAAGAGTAAAATAAGCACCAAGCGTCGCACAACGCGAATTCTGTAACCAGGCGTCACACAATGCGAATTGCGCAACGAGCAGGTTGTTGAATGCTCCCAACCCATTACAAAGGACTCTGCCATAATTCTTCATCGTCATCAGGCACAGCATCAACAAAGTGCGCATAATGCCTTACATGCGTATACAGGTACCAACGCTCTCCGTAGAATGACGAAAAATGGCACAGTGCCTGCTGCCCTACTTCTCAAAAATTACAATGATTTATAGCGTAGTGGGTTCCTCGCAAGTGCAGTTGTATTGGTTGCCAAGGAAGCCCATAAGCGCATGATCCACTTCCTCGGGGTCTCAGTAAAATTACACTGATTTATAGCGTAGTGGGTTCCTCGCAAGTGCACCTGTATTGGTTGCCAAGGAAGCCCATAAGCGCATGATCCATTTCCTCGGGGTCTCAGTAAAGTTCTTCGCCCCCCCCCCCGTCTCTCTCCTACGTCAACGTATGTTATATAGCATGACGGTAGAGTGAAATAGCGACCGGGCGTCACCCAATGCAAATTACATAACTGGTGGCCCGTATAAAGATTCCAACCCATTACAAAGGGCTGAGCCATAATTCTTCATCGTCATCAGTCGTCGCGTCAACAAAGTGGACATAATGCCTTACAGACGTGTAGCTGGTGCCTCGCTTCTCCGCGGAATGTCGAATAATGGCTTAGTAGGTGCTTCCCAACTGCACAAAAATTGTGATTTATGGCGTAGTGGGTACCTTTCTAGTGTACTTGTACGGTAGCCCCAAGAGAGCTTAACGGGCTCTAGAAACACCGCTCTTCCAGCTTTCGCTGTGACTGTGCTGCGGTTTCAGCGCAGGCCTGGCGTTTTTTTGGTCATTGGTTCGTCGGCGTTCGTCAAACATTTTCGGCGTGCCTTGTTACGCGCCGTCAGAAATCTGTGAAATGTCGTGATGTTTAAATGACGTGCGCCCAATGAACAGCGCATTACTATGCTGAACCTTACCTAAACGTATTTGGAATAGCCGGACAGTATCTCATTCTGAATGTAGTTCAAGAAGGCTGCCAGGCAAATTATAGCAGCTGGCGAGATGGATTCATATCAGTATAATAAACATTTGCACTTGTATAGTATTACGATGTTGAGTTGTTCGTGCGCGTATACAACTATGTGAACTCATCCTTATTGAGAGGGTGAGAGGGAGACGAATGAACAGCGCTACGCGTGTGTGCTTCTTTGCTGGCCTAGTTGTATTTGGCCTTGCACAAGTCAAGTCGACATGACTCAAGACCAGCCCGGCTGTCACTTCTGTCTCCTTAGTCAAGAAAATCGAGATGGCGGGATCGAATCCCGGCTGCGGACGCCGCAATTTCGATGTAGGCGAAAATGTTTGAGGCGCGTGTGCTTCAATTTAGGTGCACCCTAGGTGGTCGCAATTTCCGGAACCCTTCACTACGGGGTCTCTCATAATCATATCATAGTTTTGGGATGTTAACTCCCAACAATTATTAGTCCAGAACAGCATGGACCTTGACCATTTCCCTCGTCCGGTAGATGAAGGAGCAGGACAATCTTGGAAGCTGGGCTTGCCTAGGTACTTGAGCCCACTGCCTTATTCCTCGTCTTGTTCCAAGCCGCCGCGATCGCTGGAAGGTACCATATTATAGGCAAGGCCGATGTTTTCAGAATAATTTAAAAACGTAGGCAAGGCAATGCAGAATAATTGGAAACTCAAGCGGAAACATTCTTTAGATCTCCCAGTGCTGCCTAACGAAACGTTGGTCGACGCTTAAGCTTCGCCGTTAAGTTTTGAACGCGATAGCGATATCCGGCCAAATCGTCATCGCGCTCTATTTCGCTTGTCATGTATTCAGTCGTCCAGCCAAACAGCCAGCCAGCCAGCACCACACACACACACACACACACACACACACACACACGCACACGCACACACACACACACACACACACACACACACACACACACACACACACACACACACACACACACACACACACACACACACACACAGGGCGATCGCCGCCGAGGAGATAGTGAGCGCTGCGGCTAAAAGTCAGGGCGGTGAGTATGGACATTGCGCGGTGATGGGCCAGGAACGTATTGGGGGAAGGGCTGGCTGCCGGATTGCGATGACCGGGCGCGGTCACCGAAAGTTTGAAGGCGACGGCGGCAATAGCGGGCGACGTGTCTGAGAGTGTAGCAGGCGTAGCAAATCGGTCGATGATCAGGCGTCCTCCATAGATTGGCCATTGTCAGTGCTGCCCAAGGTGCAGTATAGACAGGCGGTTGCGTGGGCTGTGAGTGCGTGGTGTAAGGTTGGTGCGAAGGCTACGCACAGGGACTGCATACGAGACGGGCGCGGCTACAGGCTGCACGGCTTGCGCATAGGCGACCGGCGCGGCCACAGACGACGCTGCACGCGCGTAGTGAACGGGGCTGGATGGAGGCGGCTCGTGGCGCGCAAGGGGAACAGCGTGGGCACCCTCCTCCGAAATAACAGTGCGGAGCCGGGCTCCCAGACGGGTGGTGGGCTCGTGCGTAAATGGCATTAAGGAAAGTTGGCGGGCAACTTCCTCACGGACGAAGTCTCAGACCTGTTGAAGCAACGTCGAATGGTCCGGCATAGTGTCGTGACTGCACAGCGATTCGCCACCACGCGGAGACTGCCGAGTCAGAGCGCGTTGCTTCTTCAACTCGTCGTAGCTCTGGCAAATGATGACCACTTCTGAAACTGTGCCCGGATTCCTAGCCAATAGCATTTGGCATGCGCCGTCGTCTATGCCCTTCAGGATTTGCTTGATCTTGTCAGTTTCAGCCATGGTGTCGTTAACACGTCTACAAAGGCCGACGACGTCCTCAATATAGCTTGTGAAGCTTTCTTCAGTCTGCTGTGAGCGGACGCGCAAGCGCTGCTCTGCGCGCTGCTTGCGGACAGCCGGTCGACCGAACACTTCAGAGGAGGACGTCTTGAAGACGGTCCATGTGGGGGTGTTGTGTTTGTGGTTGTACCACAATTCGCCTACACCAGTCAGATAAAATATGACGTGGTGTGGCTTACCGGGGTCATCCCTCTTATTATGCGCGCTCACCTGTTCGTAGCGGTCGAGCCAGTCTTCCACGTCGGTCTCATCTGCACCGGTGAAGACCTCTGGGTCCCGCAGCAGAGGAAGCCCGGTGCAGGTGTCGGACAGGGGTGAAGGCGCCGGCGGGTTTGCGTTGTCAGTCATGATCGCAGCTCCAGGGTGTAGCGACGGGGATGAACAGCACCCTCCACCAAATGTGAAGAGGTTTATTGGTTGCTTAATGACTTAATGGTTGTCAGCGGCAAGGCAGCGAGAAAAACCGTCCAGAGACACAGCAGAGACACATCCGAAACACGAGCCATGCGAGCCGAGCGTTGGCGATGCTGCTGGATGGAGGCGCATCTTCTTCTTCACAACTATTTCACGGGGTACTCAATTTGCTGTAATTACAATAATATACAGGCATAGTAATCCTTTTTCACGCACTTTGTCGCTTTACTGCCACAGTGTCGGGGCAGACGCGCAGAAGAAAAAGACAAGAGACGAGCGTTCAAGCCCCAAACCCAGAAAAGCCCCCCCCGTTTATTGTCTGTCCTGCTTTTATAGCCTCAGTGGGCGGAGCAGTCACCGGTGAGTTCAGACGCCGCAGCCGTCCAGGAACGCCGGCGTCTCTTGGTCGTATGGCGGAGCACGTCGATGCGTTCTGAACGCGTTCCTCGAAGCGCTGGTCGCGTTCGATGCAACGCCACACATTTGTACTGATTTCGCTCGCCAAAAGTCAGAAAACCAAGTCATGCGAACGCTGCTTTTTAAAACGAAAGTTTTATGCCGGGATCCTCCAAGACTTCACTGACGTACTACCATAACGGAAACACGCCAGTGAAACAAAGATGGCAAAGAAAAACTAGAAGAAAGTTTCATTGACTTGGATTACAGGCAGTCGAACACACAATATCTGTGTCCACAACGATAGGTGCCGGGTGCTCTACCGACTGCGCTACCTGCACACGTGCTTAAGGCTCCCAAACGCCCCTTATCTCTCACACCTCCTCCCTTTCATGGCGCTCTTGGTTTGCAAGGGCAGTGTCACCGTCTGGGAGAAGCGAAGTACTGGATCATTATACTAACGTGCGCCGACAGGGAGCGCTTCGGTTGTGTTAGCGCAGCGGAGGCTGGGTCCTCGATTTCGACTGCCATTTCAGTTCCATAAATTTTGCACCTTCTAAGAAAACTGCTGGATTAAGTGCCGCAGAAAGGCAAGATCGTGAACGTGCGAATGTCGTGTGAGTAAGTGCTTTGGTACAGAGAGAGCAGAAGGAACCAGAACGCCTTCCCGCGATCACAGTTCAAGCTACGAACCAGGGGCGTAGCCAAGGGGGGGGGGGTTGGGGGGGTTCAAACCCCCCCCCCCGAAATTTTTCAGTTTTGCTTGCGTATATAGGCATGCACACATACAAACGCACGCACGAACATACCTAAAGTATGGTTGAACCCCCCCCCGAAAAAATTTCTGGCTACGCCCCTGCTACGAACACTGCCTCTCGCGTTCCTGAAGCGCAGTATTGTATATCAGTGAGCACAGGCGTAGTTCATCCTATCACGGGGGTTGCACACCTTGTCGTTTCTTTCCTCAAATGACGACGCTTTAAAGGAGTGCATATCGAATATCGTGGTTCAACATATATGCTAGTCGATGTCCTCCTTGCACGGGATTCCCCTTATGCTGCATCCAGGTATAGGTTTACTACTTTTGCTACCACGAACGTTTAATTATGATCATGGACGTTAGTCGTCGGGCTAGAGAAGTGCCACTAGCCGTCAACATGGGTGCATCCACGTCAAATGGTGCTGGAGCTGTCAAACACCAATAGACATTGTGCAAGCTCTACAAATCAGTTCTGCGGAATCCCACAAGGTGGTGGAAGGGTTAAGAAAGGGAAAATAGACAACCACTCATTTGTAGCACGAAGCCATAAGGAAATCTATACGGATTTCTCAGAAATGGATTTCCTTGTGGATGGATTTCTTTGGATTTTCATGTGGCTTCGTGCTACAAACGGGTGGTTGTCTATTTTCCCTTTCTGTGCAAGCTCTAGTATATCAATGTGCAATAAACAGTCAAGTACTTCTGTGAAGACAAAGTTCACTCTCGTGTTATACCGATTGCTATGACGGGCGGATCAACCCTGTTTTATAACTGTCTGCGTATTTCCTCTTTTCAGTCATCTTTTTCATCTTTTCGTCATCTTTTCGTCCACTTTACTTTCTTCACATTTATATTCGAAATACTACAGATAACACCCCCTGTACTTTCCTTGGCGTTATTGTCTGTTAGTTCTCATTAATATTGCGTATTTCCTAGTATTTGAATATTTACATTCCAGTTCGCTTTATTGTTATGATAGGGCGATGTACAAGACGAATATAAAGTAATCTAAGGCGTGCCTGGAGTATACAGTCAAAAACGTTCTGATCGCTACTTCAAATAGCGAAATTTACTTCGCAGTACACTAACAGAAGTGATAATGAAACATGTTTGAAGATGTTTAGGAGGAGTTTGAGAACCATGACAGTATCATGCACTCCGTGTTTTTCATGAGCACCACCCCAAGCCGTTTTAGTGTACTTTCTATAGGCACTGGATTTTCTATTGCCTTACCTTAACAGGTAAGTTCACAATACTTCAAATTAATTTTCATAGATAATGACAGATGCCGCCTGCAACGCTTTCCTACACTTATTCACTGATTGTTCGACGCGATACCACCCTCATATTTTTCTCAGATACTGAGATTTATATTTTACGCGGTTTGTAACTTTGGGACTTCGTGCATATTTACCTGCGTTGTATAAATTTTTAAGGGACAAATAAAGATTGATTGATTGATTGGTTGGTATACCTGTTTTCCTTTGTTGACGACCCTATTTTTATACTGTTGCAAATAACCATGTAATCGGAGCTATCAGTGTCAGTAGTGTGAATGCGGTGGTGTCCTGCGACGCTTTGTGCAACTATACAATAGGTCGGAGACGCTTCTTGGCTGCAGATGTTCTCATTCAGTGAAAATTGTTGAACGGTTGCACGTTTGTGAATATGTCGCGAAAACCTGCTGCACGCCAGCAGATAATGAGAATATTAAAACTCATTGCAAATTTATATGCTCTGTATATACGCGATGCGTCATAAAAAATTGTTGCTACCAGCGTTGTTGCGGTTGTGCACGTGTCTAGTGATTCGGTATTGCGGAAACTGTAATACGTTTTCGGACAAGGTAAAACTCCAAAGGCGTATATGCGTCATCGTGTGAAGCCTTCTTAATGACGCTCCTGTAATTACGTGGCAGTCGGTTAGCTGGTTGGCAAGCAGACCACCGACTCCCATTATTACATTATTACAAAAATTACAAGTAAGAACCGCTGGCACCGCACCGCATAAAGAACTGTCGTGTTAACCAGTCAACGTAACCTTATTAGGTTGTTTCGGAGTGAATCTAACATACCTCCAGAGATGTGAAATTCGTGAACACGGGGTGTCCCAGGAAGCGACGTTTGGACAAGCGGTCATGTCTTCTTCAAAGCTGCAACTGCTCTTAAGTTCAAGTGGAAAGCAGTGGCAGCCTTGAAGAAAAGAAGTCCGCTTATCGAAACATCGGCTCCAGCGGCACGCCGTGTTCACGAATTTCGCATCCCTTCAAGCGTCCATCTTCCCCTGACATTCTGCCCTTTTTTAATATAGTTAGAGCAAAGTAGACAAAAGTGTAGAGATACTAATCGACATTTCACTGAAGTGAAGTTCGTCGAAGTTAACAAAATGTTCAAACATGTTTGGGCATAAGCATTTGCTGCTGCGTTGTAAGATCTGTGATAGCACATTTGTGAATGTATCGAAGTATCTTAATATAAAATTGGGAAATATACTATCGGATACAATTATTACAGTAGTATCTTATACCTGTATGTCTTGTACTTCTTGGCCGGGTATCTTATATGATGTCTCGATACAGTTTTAAAGTATCTTTAGCCAACCCTGCTAATGTTTTATTGGACCCACGAAGAGACTGCAGTATAGTGAGCGGAGGGCGGATGTTTATGTTGTCGCCTGTCGATATGTAAACCTTTGTTAACCTCATTCACGCTTTATTTGACGCCATTGTTAAGCCACTTACGTTTGATAGCCCAGTCTTATCCACTCATCAAACACGTATATATATTTCTGAAGGGAGATTTTTTCATAGTAAACACATGTAGCATCTCCTATTGGGTAACTACAGCTTTTCAGCCAAATCCTTTCGGTCGTGTCAAAAGCCTAGAAGAAAGAGAAAGACGAGTATTTTATTTGCCTTTCATTAGAACGCCGTACATAGAAGAAAATACTATAGTACTGTAAGGTAATCATATCACAAAACAAGAGCTTTCACCACGCGCGAGTAAATGAGTCACTCTTCCTTATTTATCTGATATGTGAAGAAGATATTACGACGAAAATAAGACCTAATATACACATGCTTATTCAGTTGTCATAAACTTTATCATTGGTACAGCACATATCAAACATATTCTTGAAAATGGCATGCTGGTCGGAAACTGCCAACTGCGGTGCTTATTTGTTTGCTGATCACAAAGGACAATTGAAAAATGAATAAAGCTCTGCTGACATGCGCCAAGGAAACTTATGGGGAATGCAACTTTGGCATTACAAGGTGACTCATATGCAGCAAATGCATGACTGGGTATGTTACAGGCACTGTGTCGCTTGAACCGGCCACGAGCACAAAGGAATACCAGAAAACATCATCCGGAACTGTCTTATCTTACACTAAAAAAAATTCCGGCAGATTCCATGCATCGTAGGAGTCGATTTGATGCAAAGCAGTCATCAAACAGCCTATGTCGCATTTTGTATGGCACGAGCAACGAATGACACTCTTCTTTCTCGTTGAAGCGCTTGCAAATGTGCACTTGCTTCCGGTTTCGGGAAAAAAATCGGGAGGCCTTCTCCTATCGGGAAGATGGATGCAGGCGAAGCTTGATGTTTGCACTCCTGTCTTTCTTTCTTTCTTTCTTTCTTTCTTTCTTTCTTTCTTTCTTTCTTTCTTCTTTCTTTCTTCTTTCTTTCTTCTTTCTTTCTTTCTTTCTTTCTTTCTTTCTTTCTTTCTTTCTTCTTCTTCCTTCTTTCTTTCTTTCTTTGCTTCTTTCTTTCTTTCTTTCTTTCTTTGCTTCTTTCTTCCTTTCTTTCTTTGCTTCTTCTTTCTTTCTTTCTTTGCTTCTTTCTTCTTTCTTTCTTTCTTTCTTTCTTTCTCTCTTTGCTTCTTTCTTTCTTTCTTCCTTTCTTTCTTTGCTTCTTTCTTCCTTTCTTTCTTTGCTTCTTTCTTTCTTTGCTTCTTCTTTCTTTCTTTCTTTCTTTCTTTCTTTCTTTCTTTCTTTCTTTCTTTCTCTCTTTGCTTCTTTCTTTCTTTCTTCCTTTCTTTCTTTGCTTCTTTCTTCCTTTCTTTCTTTGCTTCTTTCTTCCTTTCTTTCTTTGCTTCTTTCTTTCTTTGCTTCTTTCTTCTTTCTTTCTTCTTTCTCTTCTTTCTTTCTTTCTTTCTTTGCTTTCTTTCTTTTTCTTTCTTTCTTTCTTTGCTTCTTTCTTTCTTTGCTTTCTTTCTTTCTTTCTTTCTTTCTTTCTCTCTTTCTTCTTTCTTTCTTTCTTCCTTTCTTTCTTTGCTTCTTTCTTCCTTTCTTTCTTTGCTTCTTTCTTTCTTTGCTTCTTTCTTTCTTTCTTTCTTTGCTTCTTTCTTTCTTCCTTTCTTTCTTTGCTTCTTTCTTTCTTTCTTTCTTTGCTTCTTTCTTTCTTTCTTTCTTTGCTTCTTTCTTTCTTTCTTTCTTTCTTTCTTTCTTTCTTTCTCTCTTTGCTTCTTTCTTTCTTTCTTCCTTTCTTTCTTTCTTTCTTTCTCTCTTTGCCTTTCTTTCTTTCTTTCTTTCTTCTTTCTTTCTCTCTTTCTTCTTTCTTCTTCTTTCTTTCTTTCTTTCTCTCTTTGCTTCTTTCTTTCTTTCTTCCTTTCTTTCTTTGCTTCTTTCTTCCTTTCTTTCTTTGCTTCTTTCTTTCTTTGCTTCTTTCTTTCTTTCTTTCTTCTTCTTTCTCTCTTTGCTTCTTTCTTTCTTTCTTCCTTTCTTTCTTTGCGTCTTTCTTCATTTCTTTCTTTGCTTCTTTCTTTCGTTGCTTCTTTCTTTCTTTCTTTCTTTGCGTCTTTCTTTCTTCCTTTCTTTCTTTGCTTCTTTCTTTCTTTCTTTCTTTGCTTCTTCCTTTCTTTCTTTCTTTCTTTCTTTCTTTCTTTCTTTCTTTCTTTCTTTCTTTCTCTCTTTGCTTCTTTCTTTCTTTCTTCCTTTCTTTCTTTGCTTCTTTCTTCCTTTCTTTCTTTGCTTCTTTCTTTCTTTGCTTCTTTCTTTCTTTCTTTCTTTCTTTGCTTCTTTCTTTCTTCCTTTCTTTCTTTGCTTCTTTCTTCCTTTCTTTCTTTCTTTCTTTCTTTCTTTCTTTCTTTCTTTCCTTCGCCCTCCGCAATGCTCCCTCCTAACTTTTTACTTCCTCCGTTTCACATGCTTAGCAGCACAGCACTTCAGTTGCTGCCGGGAACAACGGCGGCCATGAGTTCATATCCAGCCAACAATAAAATATGGCAACGTGAAATAAGAAGTGAACTCGATAAAAGATCCGAATGCCCATATCAGAAACGGCTGATCGCTGACAAGCCCACAATCGTGAGAGGGCATCAGTTATTCAAAAAAAAAAGCAGCGCATACAAATACACAAGTGACAGGCGCACATTCGATAACATTATTTGTTGGTGTTTTACGCCCCGAAACCTCGATATGGTTATGAGAGACGCCGAGGTGGAGGGCTCCAGAAATTTTAACCACCTGGCGCTCTTTTTGACGTGCACCTAAATCTAAGTACGCGGGTCTCCAGCATTTCTCCTGTACCGAAAGGCGGCCGGGGTTCGATTCCGCGACCTTCGTGTCAGAAGTCGAGCACCATAGCCACTAGACCACCTTTTCTGGGTAGGCGCACCTTTGAGGGCCGCATTTCCGTACGCCCATCGGCACCGCATTTTTTTTGCGCACACCGCCGCCACCGAAGTCTCTTGAATCATAACAAGCTTCACTTTATTAAAACTGATACGAAATCACTGGTTCAAGTTAAGACTTATATTGGGTACATATGATGTAGATGCAAAAATTTACTTCAGATGAGGGGCAACTAACTGCCAGGATAGTTATTGATATTTAATAGAATGAGTTCAATAAAAGGGCTGAAGCTCTTCTTGTGAGCAGCTGGAAGTGTTGCGCCACCTGGCGGAGCACATCTCAACCACACGCTTCTTTCTACGTGGCCTCTGAGATCCGCTTCGGCAGCGCGGCGAATCACGAAATTAACTCTAGTAATACGCCAGGGCACAAACTCAGACGTGCGTGCCACCACCAGACACATAAGTGAGCTATCAGGGCCACCTGCATTTTTTAACGGCGAATCTGCTTAACAAATCGTTCCTTGTCCGGGGAACCAAAAAACTATCATGATCATAAACTGGTGTGTGCCACATAAATTGGGTAAATCCCACTGCTCACCACTGGTCTACTAAAAATGAAGAAGGCAACAGTTAGCCCAACAAATGGCTGTGAAGCGACGGCGGCCCCGAAGAGATTGAAGGCTTACGCCAACGACGACCTGCCAGTAGATCTATGAGAGGTGCGAACGCGTGGCTTCAGCGCGAGTTTCTATTTCTGGTGTTTGGGCATCCTTGTCGCGTCTGTGACTGTGTGTTGTTTAACTCGAACCTCTCTGCGCTGAGAATCAACGCATAAAGAACCTGGCACCACCTAGCCAAATCCTATCAGCGACCTTGCACCAACCTAGAAACAATCCGCATCACCCAACTAAGAGGTAAAAACAACCTAGAAGCAACAACGTTAGTTTTCAGAATCGTCCGCTTTCGCTGTTTCAAGCCTTGCGCGGCTTGTACAAGCTTCGCCAATCTTTTTTAAATGCGAATGCATTTCTTAGTCGGGCTATGTGAGGCATCCGGCGTTGTCCGCGCGCCTCTCCGCTCTCACTCCCTCTCCCATAGCAACAGCTGCGGGCGCGCGCGCTTATCCTCGCCCCTAGCAACCGGAGCAGGTTGTGCGGGCGGAGTAGCGGAGAGTAAGTGGAGAGGAGGAGCGCGCTCTGGCGTGTGAGGGCGCTCGCATCGTGGGAGCTCGGCGGAGCTCCCGCGTGTGTGGAGAGAGTAGGAGTGGGTAGGTGCAGTGCTTCGCCGCTCCTTCTCTCGCCGTTCGCTCTCTCTCCTCCCTGCGCCACCACCTCAATGCAGTGCGTTTGAAACGCGTTTGTAGCGTTTGTGCTGCCTTGGCACAGCCTGAAAACAGCGCGTTATAGACGCGTTTGTGCTGCATTGAAGGCGGTGGCAATACCCTGAGGTGATTACGTGCGCACGTAGGAAGCGTTCGTTGAAAGAGGCGCCCAAAAGGGAGACACTTGAGCGCGTCGATGTGTCCAGCTTTACGCCATCAAAATTACTACGCCGTGTACTCTCGACGCAAGAAATGCATTCGCATTTCCTCACGATTCCCTTCGGGGAGGTGGGGGCATTTTTTTGAGCCATGCCTTACTACGTGGATCGACGTCCTTGTGTACATGGAGCGATTGTGCGCATAAAGTCGATTTGCCAGGTGCGACCACTACACTGGCCTGTAAAGCATAGCTTATGGTCTGATGTAACGTCGGCACTCACTTTAGATTGAGGACGACAGTTTTGTCAAAACCAAGTGAACGCTACGTTGCGATGACGTGCATACATAAAGTTTTTGAATACAGCTTGGGTAGCCATAGGCGTCAATACGTAATGTTTATTACGCTAATGTAAGAGCAGATAGCCAAACCTTCATCGAGAAATGGCGTTTTCCAGACACGATGCTTGTACAGGGTGTTTTTCTGAAGCAATTTCAACCACTCCAGTGGCGGTGTGGTAGAACATACTTGAATGCCACGAAAAATGACTTGAGTTCAATTCCGGCTCGAGTGGAGATGTATATTGTTTGCGTCCATCTGGAATTTCTGGCTTCTCAACAACGTCGCGGACGCCGACACCGGATTAAACGCAACATGAGGTCGCTAACGCTATCTAGTTAAGACATGCAAAGTCTATACGCCACTCATGAAGTTGCTGTAGACAGTAAACACTTTCGCGCATAACCGCATACCACGGACCTTGGTATGCGGGTATGCGCCGCAGCTGACACGGAGAAAGGGTTCCATGACAGACGCAAGAGGCATGTGACGTTATTCATGTCGTGATCTGTAAGTCATGCTCATCATTCACTCATGTCTTTATATGAAAATGTTGGTATGCAGGCTGTATACCAAGTTTAGGAAGCGATCACGAGAGCATTCTGACGTAGGTGGCTAGATAGATAGATAGATAGATAGATAGATAGATAGATAGATAGATAGATAGATAGATAGATAGATAGATAGATAGATAGATAGATAGATAGAAAGAAATGCTCGAAGCACCTTTGCTTGCTAACATAAGCGTAAAATTTTATCATGTGTAGGAAAAATTGCAATGATTTAGAGATCTGTATGCTCTGCGTAACCTACGGCCTTCCTTAGAGCCCCGTTTTCGAGTGGCATCAGGGTTGCCGTTGGGTGGACTTGAAAATGAGCGAAAACTCAAGCCAAAAGTAGCCAAAGTAGCAATGCCATTGAATTTTATCGTCATATTCGTAGCCAAGTGGAAGAAAATCGGTATTATGAGAACAATTTTTAGGGGCGAAGCTCCTTAAGGCGGCACCCGTTCGTCCCTCGTAGTCGTAGTCGTAGTAGTCGTAGTGCGTAACCAGTCTTACGCTTTGACCTCCAAGGTGGTGCCGGTGGGAGATTTTTCTTGTGCGTTGTTGAACAATAAAAAATTCGCAGCGTTAGCTAATAGCCGACTTCTTCTGTCTCTATTCCCATTAGCAGCCATTCTTTACCTCCAAGGTAGTGCCTGGTGAGATTTCTCCTGTGCGTGATTAAACAATAAAAATTTTGTTCAAAACGTCGTTGATTGATGAAATAAACCAACGAAAGACGCCAGATGTTTTGTAAAAACAAAACGAAAGAACGCCAGATGTTTCTAAAGCAAAACGAAAAGACGCCAGCTGCTTAACGAAAGACGCCAGATGTTTTCTAAAGCAATGATTTTCTAAACAATGAAAATTCACAGCGTACATGTAAAATTAAAGTGAGCTGCAAGTCGTCATAACTCATCGAACCTTTAGTATAAACGCGCCCGATCTCACGTCGGTGATGTACTGGGCAGAATTCACGGAATATTCACGGTTTACCGATGAACCTCCGCAGCTTCGCCCACTCATCATCATTCACTCCCTGGATATGCTGTGATTTTTTGTATTGACAAATAAATATCATTTTGAGTGAGCGAGACTATAGGAACAGGAGCCCAATATTTGCCCTCTTGGTTGGTCTTAAATACACAAATAAGTTGCAAATGAATGAAGAAGTCATAAGAAATTCAATGCGCTTGTATATAGTTTATGTACAGTAGATGGAGTTCTTGTTAGATACAGATTAATGTTACAACATTCCAGCCAACAAGTCAGTGGGGGCATCATACGTTCAAGCAGTTTTTCCCTGAAGCCGTGGACCGAATTTGTTTAGTAGAGTTTACACAATACAAGTCCAGCTTCAAATATTGTAATCTGGTTGAAGATGAACAGCCCACCTTTAATTTGTTGCGGATCTGTTTTTGTAAATTTCACGGAAGAATTCTCGCTGCGCATCAGAATTAGAAGCATGCACGTAGCATGAACATAGATGACTGATTACATGAGCAGCCCGCTGGCCACGCTTTTGCCAACATGCTCACAACTTCGCCACTCCACATATGCAGGCACTCTGAGCGTTTTTATAAGGGTGCTTCAATGCGCACCAGCCCACTGGTCGGCCGAGGACCCTCGCGCTCATCGGGTGACACGAGAGAAAAGCCTAAAAACAATATATTTCGTCTGCGATTATTGAGAAAAACGGCTGGTTATTGAGACAAAACACAAGTTTCAAAGTAGCCAGAAAGTAGCCATGGAGCCAGCCTGAAATTTTCTTCGTCAAACGACGCGTCTTCCGCTACCGCGTGTCTAATAATCACATTGAGGTTCTGGATTGTTCAAGTAGGTTATTTGCGTTTTGTATCGCCACCTCGAATCCTATTAAACTGTTGTATAAAAATATTGGAAGTTTTAATTATGTTTTGCATGATAAATAAAACACTCTTTAACTGTTGCATACAAGTGAGATGCTTATTACCCGCCAAGATGGTCTAGTGGTCATGGTGCTTGACCACTGACTCGAGGGTTGCGGCTTTGAATCCTAGCCGGGGCGTCGCATTTCGATGTAGGCAAATTAATGGAGGCCTGTGTGGTCGAAATTTCCGGAGCCCTCCTCTATTGCCTATGATATCATTGTTTTGGGACGCAAAACCTCATCACTAAGAAGTTCAGTGAGGTCGAAAATAGGGCTATTCGTGTGAAGACAAAAAAAAGTTAATTTTTGCAAAGATGTTCAGCTTGGTAAGTTGGCCAGAGGAAATGGTGCTTGTAAAGGTAATTCACTCAGTGTTTTCTTCAATGCGAAAACGCAAAAGCAGGAAGTCCCGTTCCGTACAATAATAAGTGAAAATGGATATTGCCAGCACCTAGCAATCCAATTCTTGTTAAACAAATTAAATGGGTTAACGGTCAACAACCCCTTTGATACGAAGAGTTCAGGAGATGTTGTGCGATTTCTGCGGAAGGGGAATTCTATTGAATTTATGCTCTCTGTGGATGTTCAGGGTTTATTTTATTCTCTTCCTCATGAGCAGTTATTTGTTGCTGTACGTGATTGCATCGAAGCCGGTGGGGTCATTGATTTTCAAAATTGTGCTGGTGTGTCATTCAATGATTTCATGACTTTACTTGAATTTTTTATCGTCGTTCTACATTTGTTGCCTTCGAGAATGGGTCTTATCTACAGCGACAAGAGATTTGCATTAGGTCCTGTGTGGCACCATTTTTGAGCAACATATTTTTAGCGCACGTGGATCGTTCTGTGTTAAGCATCCTAGAGAAAACCAATGTCATCAAAGTATTTAGATATCTAAACGATTTTTGAATACATTAAGAAACCCTCTGTTTTTCTGTACATAAGTCTGTTGATTTTATTCTTGAAGGGTTTCAGAAGTGTGGGAAGCACTTGATCTTCACCCATGAAATTCCGGGTAACGACTCGCTGCCGTTTTAGATTAACGGCTGTGTTTAAACGGTCATGTTTGTTGTTCAAACAGGCCCCGATCTCAGAAGACACTGTTGCCATGTGATTCTGCGCAGTCAGAACTAGTCAAGCGGGGGATTGTGAAGCTTTGTTTGGGTTTGTTCTCAGGTAGTCATGCTCATATCTTATGCAGGATAGCTTTAATGATCCAGTACGTCGAGTTTTGGGACGCCTGGTACCCTTGCACGTTTGTTACGGCGATCGCGGACGTTCTCCCGCGTCAAGCACTCCTTTCCGCCACACCGTTTCGGTGAGACACCTGGGCCGAAATCTAGGAGCCGCCCTGAAGTGTTGCGCTACAAGCTCCCCACTTCTAACAATTTCAAGAAGATTTTGAGAGGGCACGATGTGCCGATGGTCCTTTCTGCCCCGCGCAAGCTGGCCTGACTGTTCCCGAAAATATGTTTTGCTAAGAAGAAACCTGGAGGGTGCGAAAAAAGGCACGTGGTGCCTTACCTATCCTGCGCGGTTGGCGCTGTCCCATTAGCTTCCGCTTTCGTGCGGATGTCTTATGTCGGGAAAACCGGACGGTGCATCAACGTTCGTGCCAGGGAACATGAATTATCGCTAATCAATAAAGAGAATGCGCATTTGCCTGCGCAATTCCGGCATTGTATGTGTGCTCCGAATTTCCGAGGCTTCAAACTTTTGGGCAAAAGCCATAATGGCACTGCTCAGGCGCTGATGGAAGCCTTTTCTATCTCGACAAGAGGGGATGCCTGTGTCAGTCAAATATCAATTTGTTTGTTGGAAAGTGAAATGAGGTTCTTGCACAGCCTGTTGTAATCTGCAGAGCTTGCAGTATGTTTACCGTTGTTACCACGTAAGTAAATGAGCATATATATTGACTGCGACGATGAAAAATAAAGTTAGTTGAAACTTTCCGCTCGTCCGTGTCTTCTGCGTCGCTGTCTATAGTTAGCGCGCATCCATTTTTTTCCTTGCATGCAGAAAGGTGATGGAGGGGGGCGCGGTGGTCTTAGTTCATTGACTGAGAAGAAATACAAGAAGATGGTTTTCGCATTGTAATGCTCTTAGGCGAATGCTTTACGGACATCGGGAAGTTTTTCATTTATTTCGTTATGGCGACGATTGTCTTAGGTGCCAGAGGGACGGAAAGGCGGGATAGTTTTTTCGTAGAGTCGGCGTAGAAATGCATACGTCTTTAAAAACGGGCTTAAAAGAAACTTGATCGGTGCCACCTTGCAGCATTGCATGCAGGCAAATTTTCTTGGTAAACAGCAATTCCGATGGTACACTCAAGCACATGACGGCTTTATGCTTATACAGAAAGGATATGCTTGATGCGAACCCTGATTGCTATGTCGGGTGGGACTCGCGCGCATTGCCGCCTCATACCTACACGTGCTGCGCAGTAGAGATGCGCGCGTACCACAGACGCCCTACAAAAGCGCCAGCCAACACGTGCGCGGGGAGTTAGCGACAGGACTGGCGGGGTGTGTGCGCGTGTGCGTTGGACGACCGGTGTGGTGAAGGATAATCTGTGAACGGCAAGTGTGATGGCCGGGAGGACTGTTTGTCTCATGAGCGTAACCGTTTAACGTTGCTTGTTACTAATAAATAGCTTTTTTTTAGTTGTAAGGCAGCGCGGGAACCCATCGTTTGGTCAGGCGACGAGGACTCCCACAGTTGTTTTATAAAACGGGACGTCTCGGACAAAGGCTTCTTGCCGCATCACGAGCAGCGCGCGGCTCTGTGGCTGCACACCGGCTTTCACAAAATTTAAATGTTATATCAGGTGCTTTAAAAAAAAAACGGTCAGCTTGCCCGATCTAGCAATGACCATTGGTAAGGTGAACCTTATAAACAGCGTTCTGGCTCTTTGTTACGTACGTTTCTCATCGTTTTGTATCCCAGAAGGGTGCGTTTGAACATTTTCTGTACGAAGCGCCGCACTCGAAGCTGCGACGTATTGTATGTAGGGAAGAACGTGGTAAACAGCCCCATAAAGACGATCTTGCAGTCCCTAACTCCACTAATTTTTAAGACGTCGAACTAATGTGTAAGAGACTTTCTGCAACGCAAGTCATAATGATAGCAGGCAACGTTATTCAGTAGGGGAAGTTCTAGGTCTATGAATCGGAGTTTCGTGGTTGAAAAACCGAAATGTCAGTGAGAATGTGTTTCGCGTTTCATGACTCACCGGAGTCTTCATACTGCAGTATTCCGTTCTTGAAAAGGCGCTGAAACTAGTGACGGAACTTTCGCGTAATAACGAACTCCGGTTTCTTAAGCGCACCAATTTGCAACTGCGAGGACAGGGAAAAGGCGCTTCCGATAGGACCAATGAAAAGCTAAAGTGGCCATTGTTATCAAGCCCTAGGGATGCTTGTTATGTCACAGGCGAACACGTTCCTTAGCGGTTGAGAGGGAACGTAAAAAGGGGAACCAAGATTAGGCGAACGAAATAACGTACGGAAGCGTAAGGCTGCCCGGCGACATGCGCGGGCTTTCTGTGTAATGCTTTGCAACACATTTGCACGGCTCAATGCTACGTCGTTCCTGTGGCACGTTACATGTAATTGCTTACTGAATAGCAAATAACCTACAATGGGCATTAGCGAGTGAAAACGAAACAACACCAATGCCACAAGAAATATATGTTATGTGTAAAAATGCGAGAAGTAATAAGTCGTGCGTGAGTTGCTACGTGCAATTTTGGTCTATAATAATTGCAGTGTTACTCAATTGCAGCGTTACCGTAATTGCATTTCTATACTAATTAAGTGTTACCACAAAGCCACTTGAATAGGAAGCTCATGCTTTGAGCGGGATCAAAAGAAAGCAATTACTCTGTACACTGGCTAACCAGCCAAGCTGATACATGTGGCCCCTGCGTTCATCACTCGGTTAATTACGACGGTTCAATAAGGTCTTTCTCAAACATTGGTTACGTCGGTCCAGAAATCGTAATTGGTGCCTACTGCCCGTGTGTTGCCTTCTTGATTGCTAGTGGACCAGCGGTGAGCAGAGCAGCGGTGACTGGAACAATTTGTGTGGAACTTACGCGCTCGCATTTTTTGCGCACTTAGGACGGACGAACTTTTGTATCGCGTAGCTACCTGCAGGTTCGGTGTAACAGAGCAAGCACAATGTTTGTCTATGAACCCCGTTCTCATTACTGCCACAGACAAACACACGAGATATAGTGATTGAAATAATCAATTACCTCTCGCAGTTCCGTCAAACTAGTTTTCTTGATCGGCGTCGAAGGCTTGAAATTGCAACCAAAGGTCATCTTGGAAAAAACGAAAATAGCAAGTAGAACAAACGAAACCATCTTTTTCTCAGAAACGCACTGCAGCTGCGGAAATGTCAAGGGATTTTGAGACTGTGAGCTTAAGAGCGGTTGCCCTAGGCCTTATATGAAAACACAGATTCCATTAAAGTGCGCCGTATTCATTTTATTTCAGTTGTTTTTGAGGCTACTTGAATTGTTTTAGCAGGGCTTCCTTCTCATTGTATGCATTTGTAATTCGTTGAACGCAGTCCGGCATCAAGGCCTCACATTCTTCTGTTCCGCCTTAAAAAATTCTTGAAGACTTCCTACATATTGTTGATCATAGACTGACATTTTTACAAGCTGCAGGGCGGCTGTAGAATTTATTTGTCTTTGACGACGTTTTAGAGGAATTGTCTGTGAACTTTTCGGTCTTCCTGTTTACTAGGTAACTCCATTTCATAGATGCACATGCCCGTTGTGATCGACAATATCGTTTCAGTCAAGTATATTCTGCAAAAATAGTCAAATACGGTGAATTCATGCTCACGTCGCCTCTCCCCAGGTTTCACGTAAGTGGCCTACATGCCCCTTGCCTACGTGCCCTTTCCCCACAAATAGTTTAACCTGAACGCGCGAGCATCGACCGCCGAGTTGACAAGGGCTGTAGAATGGAGCGCAGTGGCGGAATGAACGAGAATACGCACATGCGCGCTCTAAGCAGTCGTGCGCAACTCTCATCTGCTAGGCTTTTTTTTTTCTGAATAATGCGGCGCGTGAATTGACTCCTCGGCGTCTCCTCCCACTCGGTGGCATTGGAAGCATCGATTACTCAGCGTTCCACATCACAAGTGGATAAAGAAATGGGCCGCTCTTAGATGCGCTTCTTAAGGGCAGTTCAAACAAAATGTCGGAGCGTTGCTTGAAAGCACACCCTTCGCCCCATCTCGTTGGTGATACTGAACACGCTGAAACAACTTCGAGGTCTGAGTACCGCCAGCGGTAAATCGTGTATATATAAGTGTGAGTTCACCGCAAGGGCGAAGCAATGAATGCGATAGGCAATAAATTGTAGTGTTATACGAAGTGAGGCTGGTAGATAACTGTTTTCTATCGGATCTCACACAACGTCAAAACGCTGGTGTAAGGAAATACGCCCCCTCCAGGGAGAAATGCTCTGTCCGCATAGTCACTTCGCGTTGATAGCGCCGCACGTAGAAGGGTATATGAGCCGCCCGCTGTGATGGTTGTCGAGAAAGGGCGCGCGCCAGCGATCGCGACTGCGCCCTTAGATTCAAAGTTCAAAGTTGCTGCTGGCGTGACCCCCTCCCCCCCCTCGCGTCTTCTCATGCTCGTTAAAGACGGGCGTGGCGTTTCCTGTATGCTTCGCCTGCAGGCCTCCAGAGCGGGGTGATGGTATCGCATGTATCATCCAAGCGACGGAAATGGGCCGCCTCGTTTTCACCTCCGCTTCGGCCGCGTTCGTCGCCCCCGCTCGTGCGCTTTTACCCGCGGGAGAGCATAAGATGCACGAGGGATCATATCAATTTGGACTTCATACGGGACATGCCGGCAAAAGCCCGTGGAGACTGTCCATCTAATTGGTCTCGCAATAATAGCTCTCCGTTGGTATATTAAAGTAGGAATAGCGCGTGGCAAAGTTGTCTAAGGCGGCGCGCTGCGGAGTGG
Source organism: Rhipicephalus sanguineus (assembly GCF_013339695.2). NCBI lineage: Eukaryota > Metazoa > Arthropoda > Arachnida > Ixodida > Ixodidae > Rhipicephalus > Rhipicephalus sanguineus. The sequence continues at coordinate 76,677,394 of NC_051184.2, read as the reverse complement.
GGAGTCACAGGTTCGAATTTCGGTGGCGCCCTTCGGAATGTTTTTCTTTGTGGCTTTTATATATATATACGAAAATATACGGAACATGACGGCGACGTTGACAGTGACCGCAAAAAAAAACGCCAGGCCTGCGCGGAAAGCGCAGCACAGTCACAGCGAAAGCTGGAAGAGCCGCGTTTCTAGAGACCGTTATAAACTCTCTTGTGGTTACTAATACAAGTACATTAGCAACGTACCCACTACGCCACAAATCATAATTTTTGGGAAGTTGCGAAGCACCCACCACGACATTATTCGTTATTCTGCGGAGAAACGAGGTACCATCTGTAAGGCATTATGTGCACTTTGTTGATGCGACGGTTGATGGGGATGAAGAATTATGGCTGAGCCGTTTGTAATGGGTTGGAAGCTTTAAAAGAACCACTACGTAATTCACATTGTGTGACGCCCGGTCGTTATTGAACTCTCCCGCCACGCTTTATAACATACGTTAACGTGAGAAAGAGAGAGAGAGAGCGAATTAACTTTATTGAGACCCTGAGGAAATAGATCATGGGAGTCTTATGAGCTTCCTTGGCAACCAATAGAACTGCACTTGCGAAGAACCCACTACGCTATAAATGATCATAATTTTTTGAAGTAGGGAAGCAGCCACTATTTCATTTTTCTTCATTCTGCGGAGAATTGTGGTACCCGCTAAACACCTTTAAGGCATTATGCGCACTTTGTTGATGCTGTGGCTGATGACGATGAAGAATTATGGGAGAGCAATTGTAATGGGTTGGAAGCATTCAACAACTCACACGTTGCGCAATTCGCAATGTGTGACGCTTGGTTACAAAATTCGCGTTGTGTGACGCTTGGTTGTTATTTTACTCTTCTACCACGCTACATTACATGTGTTAATGTGGTTGTTTCGCGACATGAAGCCTGTATAGGGTCTTTTTGCAAAGCAGTTTCAGCACAGGCATGGCTCAGAGGTTGAATACTGGGCTCCCACGCAGCGGACCCAGCGGCCGTATAACGAACCGCTGTTCCGTGTTCCGTATTCCGTTTTGGCCGCCATTAGCGCCCCGTGATTGGTCGTTTCACCTGTCACTCAAGTGACGTGTCGGAAGCCCAAATTTTGGTGACGTCAAAATGACGAGTACACGCTCATTATGCTAAAATATACGGAATCGGTTCCGTCGAAGCGCGGAACAGCCAGCGAGTGGCCCCGTATCGACGGAACAGCAAACATGGCGGTGCCAGCGTATTTCTCAGAGGCTTTTTCGTGTTGTTCGCGTCGGTCGCTCGGCAGCGCCGTGGGCGCCCGACGACGCGTTCGACATGCCAGTCGATGAAAGAGTTCGCCCGAAGTAAGGAAGGTGCTGCGGTTGTGCGACGAAGTGGCCGAGGAAGGCGCGCGACGGCGCGACTGACTGCGCTGTCGGTGCAGCCTGTGGGTGTTGTGCGGCCTCGGTTTTTCGCGAGTGGCAGCTTTCAAGCCTCGTTTGGAAGCGAGGATACTATTGTCATCATGAAAGCTGCGGTGAGCAGACTGTGTGCGATGTTGTGGCGGAGGTAATCGTGCACGCCGGGATCCGTAACAAGTGGGTTCACTTCCCGTGGACGCCGGATGAAATGGGGGCCTTCAGTGTTTCCTACGGCTGCCGGCGTCATCGGATGCGTGGACGGCAGCGTTGCACCGAAGGGCGACCATCACAAGGCGGCATTTTATCCCCGCAAAGGACATTATGCCCACATCGTCATGCTAGTAAGTATCGGTCTTCCCATCCTTTCGAGCGCATGTCCGCGTAGCGAAATGTGGCTCACAGTGCTTCACGCTTTCGTCAGATCTGCGACGCAGACATCGGAATCCTGCCGTGAACCACTGCGTTTGGGGTCAGACTACGACGCCCACGTCTGGCGGACAACGCGGCTGCGTGAGCGCATCGAAGGGGCCCGGATTGCCTCGGCCATACCTCCTGGCCTCTAGGTGAGCAGAACAAAAAGTTGGGATATTCACAGTTTGAGCTAACGGAATATTTGCCCGCGCTATGGTTAATGCCCTGTTTGATTAGCTCCAGGTACTTGGTAACTGTGACAACTGACAGGATGTCGCTCGCTGCATGTGTGTCATCTTGCAGCTATCGGTTATCCGCTCCATAATATCGACAAATGACTCACATTGTCCTGACAACCCATTTGTAGTAGTCATGCTTCGCATAGTACGAGTAAGTCAGACTGGTGAGGTGTATAGCATTAGACCATGTAGATCATTCTATAATTGCTATCTTTGTGTGGCTCAGCCTTGTGCATCTCTTACATTGAAGTAGTATTTACAACACACCACTTGTATTTGTGCAGGTGACAGAGTCTACAAACCAGGACCATGGCTCCTGACATCTCTCCAAGGCTGTCCTCTCAGAAACAGTGTTAAATAGGTAAGTGCTACACCACACATGCTGCAGTGCAGTCTGTAATGAAGCTTTGTATTGGGCTAATGAAGAGCTGCTTTCGCTGCGTTCAGCAGTGCTGTGCCCTCCATTAAGAATCAGAATGTGCATCTCACATTACCGCAGCATGTGTAGTGTTGCACTTGCCTTTGCATTGCAGAAGGTGACAAAAGTGTTCATGATTTCAGCGATGACTGCAATAGTGAGCATGGCAGTGTTGTCAGTGATGACCCCCGACCACTGCTTAGACAAGGAAGGTCATCACACTCCACATATATTCCTGGACAAGCTGTCCGCAATGGTAATCCACTATTTGGCTAACTGCACCACTGACAATAGCACTAGGCAAGTGTCATTTCAGTGAGAAACATGTGCCTAAGAGACATAACAATAATATATGGGGTTTTCTGTGCCAAAACCATGATACAGTTGTGAGCCACGCTGCAGTGGAGGACTGAATTTATCTTGACCTCCTGTGGCTCTTTAACGTGAATCTCAATGCAAGTACAGCAGTGATCCTGCATGTTACCCTCATGGAGATGTGTTCGCTGTCAGCAGGAACCGACCTATGTGCTGAATGAAGTTCAGCAGCGCGACTTCTTACCTGCTAAGATGTTACCTAACAAGTAGAACAAAACGTTTCGAAGTTAAATTTCCTGGTAATAATAAATCGCTGCTGGGTTTCATCATACGCTGGCATTTCAAGTACCTTTTTTTATTCAGAAGTGTGCTCATTTGTGAAAGAATATGTAAGCAGTCTCTTCAAGACAGAACCTTGTAAAAAAAAGAATTTATTCGTGTTCACACCAATGCAAAGATGGCATATACTTTCTGTACATAAACGTACATTGTGAAACTGCAGTGTCATGTTTTTAAAGCATTACATGCACAAGTTACAAGAAACTAGAGGTGTGCACGGGCTCCGGGTAGCCCGAAAGCCCGAGCCCGACCCGGCCCGCGGGCCGGGCTCGGGCGGGCCGACGTGTTTTCACCTCGGGCCCGGGCCGGGCTCGGGCTACTTGGAGTTTCATCGGGCCGGGCTCGGGCCTGGCGCAAAGCCCGACTCAAGCCCGAAATATAGAGAATGAGCGGGAATTGCTTTCCAGCACGCATACAGCGCCTTTTCCGCGACCGCCCTTTACCCTTTACCGTTTTTCCTTTTCATTCACTACTTTAAACAAAAGGGGAGCAGGTAAAGCATTGCCTTTGTTGCACTCCGACAAACAGAGAAGTAACACCACCTGAACTAGTGACGGCGCCACGCGACTGTTCGCGTTAGCGGACAGGACGAGCGACCCGGCGCAGATCGCCTCGTGCAAGCTGACGCTTGCATGGGCATACCCCATACACGTGACGGCTTTGGCGAGCGAACTCCATTGTTGCTGGCATGAGGCCGTCTACTTGTATTTTGTATTCTGTGTAATAGAGACTGTTCGTCGTGTGTCGTTTGATAATATTTGATATGCTCAATAAAATGCCAAATTACCGGAAAACAATGTTTTGTTTTCGCAACGAACCTTCAAAAAGCCGGGCCGGGCCGGGCCGGGCTCGGGATTGTGTTTTCGTACGTCGGGCCGGGCCGGGCGGGCTCGCAGCCCTTTGCCGTCGGGCTCGGGCGGGCCTTCGACAACGTTAGCGGGCCCGGGCCGGGCTCGGGCTCGGAAATACGGCCTGTGCACAGCTCTACAGGAAACATCATGTTGAAGGAAGCACAGTGTCACATGTACTGCTTGGGTAATTAATGACTACTACAATGCAAATATAGATGACATCAGCATGCCTTCCTACTATGGACACGTTACGTTGCTAAAAGCATTATATGCGTTTCAAGGAGCACCCTTGTGGTCGCGTGTGGCAGGGACCTGTCCGCGCACCTCAAATTTTGGTTTAAGTTCAGCACATGTTGTCTCTGTTTATTGCTGCGTCCCATCCTACCGCATGAAAAAAAAAGAGGGACACGTGAAATGTGCACAGTATACGAATCACAAGATACGTGGGCAACTGTGGGCACAGCTATGCATTTCAGATATATTACAGAGTAGTATAGTACCCCTAAGAAGATGGTGGTTTGTGAATGTTTATAAGAAAGGACAGTTGCATAACAATGGTATTACATGAAGCAGCAAGACAAACCAATGTATACAGTGTTCAAAACACGCCTGTGCAAGTGACAGGATGCTTTCCTGAATAGCAGTAGCAAAGTTTTTTCTTACAGATATAGCGCCAACATTACGTAAATGTAAAATGCATGTTGCAATGTAACTGGCCTAATTTGCAAAAAAGAGTATATGCTTGGTTTTCGAAGACATAACTTTGCAAAAGGATTGATAGCTGTGACCCACGCAAAAGTCAACTGCAGTATCAAAAAGGACTGTGTGATTATTTTGTTCAGTGTAAAAGCACCTCCTGTGAGTGGCAAACAGGCATATCATCCTTTAGTGCAATTTGTAAACACACTTGTGTCATATACATTCCTACGTCAAGTGACATCATGAAACTAAAGTCTTTTGGTGTACAGTCAAGCATGGTCTGCATATCATTTCAGATAGCTGACTAGCATATGCCAAAAAACTTATGAAGAGCAAGCACTGCCACGAAATCTTGCAGTGTCAGTTTTACTGGAGAGAAAGGCTATGCTTACAGGCTTGCCGCACGAAATGACGCCACATGATATGTGTTGTGTGCATCATTTCAGAAGGCTGACAATCACATGTCAAAGCAACTTGGGCAGACGTGCTCACACTACCCCAAGAAAGAGGAGTATCGATTTAAAAACACTTACGTGCTACACTTTTCACACCAAAAAGATGACACGCAAGTAAAGAAACGCGAAACAAAGAACAGAAAAATGAAGACAAGTTTAAACGGCAATAAAGTCTTAATGTTCATGGCCGACGAGGTAGCTACAGCAGCAGTGAAGACTGGGGAACTCCAGGCCCATTGGCAGCCAGGAGATGTTAGAGGGTGCCTGCGATGCATTAGGTAGCCGAACGCATGCCCCTCACTTCATCGACAAGCTCCGGATGCTGCAGGTAGAGAAATTCACAATGTATTACAGGCCACTTAATGCAAGAACACACAGGAAACCAAACTAATGCTCCATCGGTTTGATTCGGATAGGCAGCGATGAAAAGAAATTTGTCATTGAGCTGGAGAAAAAATCCAACCGTTTTTTGTTATTTATACGTTTAAACCAGGGCCCAACCACAAGAAGTCAAATAGATTTGAAGTGTTGGTTTCACTTATTTTTGTTCCATGAAAATGTGACCCTGAATTGACTCCGCTTCTTTCTAACCTCGGTACAAGCACTTCAAAGTAGCATCGTTAAGTCTTCACACTTCAGCTTCCTTTACGTGGCAAAAAAAAAAAAAAAAAAAAACTCGGAACTTGGCGAAAAACTCGTAGCACTTCTAGCCACATACACCAAAAACAGGCCCGCCGCTGCTGGAACAGCCTGATAGGTGGCTCCGTAAATTTTCCTTTCTTTTTTAGGGGCGAAGCTCCTTAAGGCGGCACCCGTTCGTCCCTCGTAGTCGTAGTCGTAGTCCGTAACCAGTCTTACGCTTTGACCTCCAAGGTGGTGCCGGTGGGAGATTTTTCCTGTGCGTTGTTGAACAATAAAAAAATTCGCAGCGGTAGCTACAAGCCGACTTCTTCTGTCTCATTCCCATTAGCAGCCATTCGTTACCTCCAAGGTAGTGCCTGGTGAGATTTCTCCTGTGCGTGATTAATCAATAACAATTTTGTTCAAAACGCTGTTGATTGATGAAATAAACCAACGAAAGACGCCAGATGTTTTGTAAAAGCAAAACGGAAGAACGCCAGATGTTTCTAAAGCAAGAGGAAAAGACGCCAGCTGCTTAACGAAAGACGCCAGATGTTTTCTAAAGCAATGGTTTTCTAAACAATGAAAATTCACAGCGTACATGTAAAATTAAAGTGAGCTGCAAGTCGTCATAACTCATCGAACCTTTAGTATAAACGCGCCCTATCTCACGTCGGTGATGATGTACTGTGCAGAATTCACGGAAGATTCAAGGTTTACCGATGAACCTCCGCAGCTTCGCCCACTCATCATCATTCACTCCGTGGATATGCTGTGATTTTTTTTTCAGAGTTCTCGCCGCAACGCGGTAAACCAATGCAGCATATATGATACAGTTCTTTGCAGTCTACAACAATTATGATTATCAAATCTATTCGTTATATCATAACAAATGAAACACCGTGGTGTGCATGTTAACGGAAATGTTTTACGCAACAAGTTTCTTCTGTGCAAGTTCGATTCAGCAGAAATGTACGTAAAATGCACAGGGGAAACAACTGAATGTGCACGTCCATGTACGCTGTAACTACGCTCGCTCACGCACTATCGTTCACGAAATCAAAAGGTGAAGCTTAATAGATATCAGACGATAGAACTACAGGCTTCCACAGTTCATAACGATGTTTCTTCGCTACCTGTAAGAACCAAAGCAAATTAAACATAACGCGGTAACGGCATGCTCGGCATAGTTTACTCACCTTGCGGCTAGAATTCCACGTTTCCCTTGCTCTTTGCAGCTTCCGATATTCCTCTGCGACGAAAATACTCCCCGGTAGTCGCGATCACATTCTTTTCGCAGCATTATAGGTGACAGAACAGAAAACACGGCTCGCAGAGACGATCAGCTGTTTTTCTCGCAACGGCCACCTTAAGCGACTTGGATTGGATGCAAAAGCGACATCCATGTGGCTACAACTCCCAAAATACGTTTGTTTTGCGTTTTCTTCGCAATACGCTTCATTAACCTCAGCACCAGAAGCTCATAAAACAAATTTATTTTCATTTACGTACAATTGTTCTTCTGTCACACGCTCGCGGACGAAATAAGAGTTATACGGCCCCTTTGCGGCCCTCAGCCAAAAAGTCACTAAAGCCCCTAAATTTTCCTTCCGAAAATGCCTAAAAAATGCTAGGGATTTCCCCAGAATTCCTACGTAAAAAACGCCAACTGCCGCACTTGTCTTGCTCAACAAGCTATGGGCGGCTACGAGCGCTTTTTATTGCCCAAATTCAAAAAACGTCGCGGCTTCCGGCGTGGGCGGCGCTTCAAGCGTGACGTAACAGGCAAACCGGAATACGGAACACGCAATAAAAGTCCATTATACGGCCGCAGGTTCGAACCTCGTTTCATCCTGGAAATTTTTTCTTATTTCGTTTTTTTCTTATTTCGAGCGATAGCGGGTACGGACACCGGCGGCGGCGGCGGACAACTACGGCGCCAGAAACGGCCCTTGTTGTGATCTCATAACAGCTTTCGCTGTAAAACCCACCCAGAGTGTCTATATAATTGCCATCGCATTAAAAAGAAGTGTAAAAGGCTTTGAAGTATTGTTGAAATATTTCGTGATGATGGAATGAAAGCCCTCTCTAAGACGTGATGGAAAGCCGACATGGAGGATTGTACGAATCAGGAAAATTGCGAATTTGCGAAAACTGAATGCCAGACACATGTTACGGCGGCCGCGTGACACGCCCTCCGCTGGGCCATTTGAGACGCTGAAGAACCAAGGAGGACTAAAAAAATTATTTTAGTACTCCTTGTGATGAAAACTAGAAAAACGTAGAAAGGCACGATAGCGACGCCGCCTGAGAACAACTTTACAGGGAAAGCCGCTACCATAGAGAATGAAATTTTACGCTTACCCATCACTTAGACAACACCGAAAGGAGGCTCTGCCTGTGCTTTTTACGGCAAAAAGTTCTAGTGCTATTATGAAGAACTACATCTAGGCAAGATTTAAGCTGGCAACAAGTCCGATCGATATATAATTACTGTGGCTGAACGTCTGAAAACCCCGATATTATTATGCGGGACGCCGTAGTGGAAGGCTCCCAAAATTTCAACCACCTGGGGTTCTTTAACGTGCACCTAAATCTAAGTACACGGGTTTCAAGCATTCTAGCCTCCATCGAAAATGCGGCCGCCATGGCCGGGATTGGATGCCGCGAACTTTTAAATGCACAAATGTAGCCAATAAAGTGGACGGGAGAAGGACCGCCGATTGGTACAGCATCGGATGCGTTATTCGAAGGTAGCGGGTTGGGTCTCTGCCGGCGGCAACTTGTCTTTTCGCCTGCTTTACTTTCTTCACACTTATAATATAGTTCCTACAAATGGCAACCGCTATAGTTTCCTCGACTTGGTTAGTTCTCCGAAGCCGTAGTTCATCGAAGCCGCATGTCTGCGCCTATCGTAGAAGGTCCACAGGAATATCGTTGGTTGATTGACCGGGCTTTTGGACCCCGAGTTAATCAATGCGTGCATGACGTTTTTGTACGGCCGATAAATGTAGTTGATCTTATCAGGTATGTATTTAACTGAGTCTACGTCTTCGTCATCGGCGGCACGGTTGGCAGGAAACGTCTGTGAATGCCACGAGCATGCGGACCAAGTCCATGAAGCAACAACGCCTTCCGAGCAGACTTAGGCTTAATGTTGCATTCGCCAGCCAGGTCATACATGCTGAATTCTTTCCGCCATTCTTTCCATGCGGTCGATGGATTGTCACCTGAATCAATCGAAGTCAGCCAGAGGGTGAATGATTATGCCGGCCACGCTTGCTGATTTCTCGCGTTGCCGGTGAAGACTTACCTAATCTTCTTACGACTCTTGTTTGCGGTCGCAATTGTTGTCAACGACTGCGCAAAGATGCGGCTGCAACGAAACCACGATTGCGAGACCGAAAGCGAGAGAACGATTCTGTAGGCCACGACCAGCGTAACCTTTAATAAAAAGGACATGATTGCAGGGGCCGCTATTGACTATACATAACAGTTCTTAGTGTCCTTCTGCAGAAGTAGAATAGTAATTTGCTCGGTATTTCAGCTTTCTGACCACCCGTTGAATTTTGCACTGCACTGAGTAGTGAACCATTCTATCTTTACATACAAAAAAATATTTTGAACGCCATCGCAAAATGAGCCGTGCCGCGTATTACTTCCGGCAAATTAGATTTGTTTCTGCCCGTAGATGTCTCGGTATTGAAGCAAAGACTGGATTCAATATCAAGCGAAAATGAGAAGTTGAATGCAGGAAACCAGGTTCACCAGGAAGCGCTGTAGCCACAGAGATGACAAGGGATTTATAAAATATGAGCTTAAGTGCCTTTGCTTGGTGTATATACATGGGAATGTTCTTTCGATAAAAGCGCGCCGTAGACATTTCGTTGTACGTATTTCTTAAAGTACAAGGAGTCGTGTTGCGTAAACTGTTTGTTGCACACGTGTGTTACTCATTGCTCGCAACCTTGCCTTTAGACCTTGCATTCTTCTGTTCCACCAAAACAACTGACGAGTGCTTTCAAGATATCGCAAATGATGGACTGTTGTTTTTGACAGGTGCGGGAAATCTGTAAGCTCTTTTCTCTCTTCCAAGAAGTTGAGGAAGAATTCCTTCTGAAACTCACAATCGCGACGATGATTCATGCTTCTATTTATGTTTGTTGGGTATTCAAGTTCGCAACGGCGCATGCCCGTATTGATCAATGATTGCGTTTCAGTTAGTATAAGGCACAAGATGGCCAAGTGCGAGGAATTTCAACACATGTTCAAGCATAAATCTATATACTTCATTTTAGAAAGAAATGTTAGCCAAGAAAGTACAATCGAATATTCACCATGCTGAAATTGCTTGGGGTGAAGTGCTCCTAGCTGAAACTTCTTGCCGTTTGTTTCACAAATTGCCGCCATAACAAATTGTCAATGGGCATACGGAATCCGCAAGAGACAAAAAGATTGCTGCAACATTTCTCTAACGTGGGCAATAAGCGCAGCCTAAACTGGAGAGATGAGTACTAACATTGCGTGGCAAGAAGGCGCTGAAACAATATAAATGGCGTAGGTAAAATATATATATATATATATACCCAGAACGGTCACACCTATTCTCAGAATTGTTTACTGATGCGAAAGGCTTCTTCGGAGCAGCCATTATTTCAATTTTGCTTTAATATATTTTCCCAGTTGATCTATGCCTGACAATCGTTTTTCCAAGTTTTTATAGGTTTTGGAGGGGAAGAGCTGGATATCGTACATGCTCCGAAGGGCGAGGGTTCGAATCCCGAAACACTACGTAAGACGGAAGTTCGTTGTGTAATTTACTACATACCCTTACATGTCTGCCAGCTGTTTTTCATAAAGGTCTCTGTATTCATGTAGCATGTGTTTCATTAGATTTGGTTTCAACTTCCGGTTCACCGTTATGCGCATTCCCAGTGTCTCGATCAGGTCCTGAACCACTTTTCGAAGTAATCATCGAATGACATCAGTGTCGGAATTTATTGCCTCACGAATTGATTGCCGTAAAGTCCCTCTTATCCGTCAACAATGACCGGAGTTACAGGGATAGGTCGCAAACTTTCTCTCTTCTCTCGTCCCAACGAGCACGCTGGAAGCTACAAAGGGCGGGATGGCACGGGGGAGAGAAGCTACATCAGCGTGCGTCATGACCTTTTGCAATTCATCTGCGTAAAAGTGTGTTGGCTACGTTTTTTGAGTTGCTCATACCTTCATGAAAAATTTAGTCTCTTTAGATAACACTACGGAGAGCACAGGCGTAGGGCTGTGCTCTCATGAGACATTCATTAAAGTAAGTGGACGCTCTCTGTCGATTGCATTGTTGCTTCCCATTGTTCTTCAGTCACCTGTATATCACCACTCGTTCTAGAGTTATTTATTCCGCACAAGCGTAAATTCCCCATTTGCGCAATCACTGTCGTGGGGTGTGTACCCACTAGCACATCGAAATATAGGCAAAGCGGAAGACGAGAAAGACGAAGTGACAAAGCGTCGCGAAATAGGCGCTTGCGGGCCAAGAATAACAGCGCGGGTAGGCGGTTGGTTGATTGGTTGGTTGTTCCTTAGTAACCAGGTGCAAACCCTCCCCCCCACCCCCCCCCCCCCCCCCCGCGGGTGATCGGCCATTATATGTGCGGTACCATGTTTTAGAGATGAAATTGTTTTATAGTCTAAATATGTTTAGAAATAGTTTACGAAATTACGCACCGGTGTAATCAGGAGCAAAAGCGATGACAAGGCAATATGGTTGAAAAATAACCAGAAATTAGATAAACTTAGCATTCACTTCGCTTTGTTTCACGTAGGCGATCACATAGGGCATCGCAAATGATCTTGTGGCTAAAACCCAGTTCGGCAGGAGAAAGCATTTGCGCACTGATTGCATTAACTACCTTAGCTTGCACAGGAAACACGTGATGCCTGTGAACGTTTGATTTCCCGGTACTGGGGATGCGGCAGCGCGTCCGTTCCTTCTACGCGCTAGAGTCAATGCCTCATCTTTGAAATGGCCGCTGTGGAGTTTGTCCAAGCTAGACTGGTTAACGTGAAGAGATATTTTACGGGTGACAAGAGGGTAGCACCAATTCTCGCAGCAAAGGTGTTCGCAGGTTTCCCATCGGGGGGCGGCAAAGTTGCATCGCAACGGCCCCTCCCCCCCACCGCAGCTATGTCAATGTATGGGGCTGATTTTGCGCCCCCACACCTCTTTGTTACTAGCGGGGAAGGCCGCCCCCCTGCCCTCCCTCCCCTGCACACGCCTATATGCCTATATCCCATAGTATGTAGCAAGGCGGTAGCATCGATTCCCACTCTATGTAGCAACTGCCGCTGCAGTTGACTTTGCAGGTGGTCTGTACTTGTGGACGTGTTAACATCGGAGCGGGTGCCTAGCTTGACTGTCACCCCACGTCCATTCGTCTTGACACTTTTGCTCCAGTCAGTTGTGTTGGTATTGACACTACATGCAGTGAAGCAGCTCAAGTACAATTCCTTCTCTGAGTCTTGTTGCGGGTGCTCACGAAGCAGTCCAACTTGCTTTCGGTGCGCTGCTGTCTGCCGATGTGGTTCAAGAAGCACGAAATGTCCTTGTTTACCGCAGTTATAAGAATTCTTGCCAAAAGCTTGGTAGTGTTTACGAGGTATCGCAGCGTGAATATTTACGGTGAGATGTTTCGGACGAGTGATGAGGCTACTTGAGACTGTTGACACGTATAGATCGGCCGACCTGTTCACTGCGTGGGTTGGATACGCATGCGAATTACATCCGCATCTGGTTACTAATCACTGTTTGCGATCGCTTACACATGGTTCTTTGATATTTCCGATGGCCGGCACGCAGAGGTCACTCTGCCTAAACCGACATTCGCCGAGAGCTCCACAGCGGATGCCAATCACACGCGATCGACGATGACCCGGTTGCACTTTGACAGGGGTTTTAAGGGCTCGTTTTTCTTTGTTAGACGCCGCATCAATGATAACTAACAAATAATCAAGCCAAGGAAGGTATGGGGGATGCTTTCCTTGGCTACGCTATACTTTCCTTTTCTTAAAGGGCCCCTCACCATGTTTGACAATTTTGAGCTAACGAGCGCAATGCATACACTGGGCGTTCACGATCACGTCTGCCAAAATTTGCAACGCTACGCGCCGCGGAAATGGATCAAATTTCAAGGTGAACGCTGCTTGCCCTTCCTCTCGCGGGCGCGCGTTTTAGAGAATGAGGGGATGACGTACATGAGAAAATGGCCCTACGTAGATGGTAGTGCTGTGACATCGCTCCTCTACGTAGACGGCTATGCTCTGACGTCGCCAACGGTAGCATGTGACACTGCGATAATTTTTTGACACGACATGTGTAGTTTGTGTAATTTGTTGCTTGAATAGGTTAATAAAACTTGAGAGAAAAAATGAGACACACAAAGGGAATGTGTGCGTCTTTTTTCATTTTTGTTTCGTGAATTGCAGCGAGATGCGGGGCTAATGTGCCTCCCTTTCCCATGCGTTCGTGTCCCCGCGGTTAGCGCATCGAGCAGACGCCAGCCCTGGAAACGAAAGTAATGTTCTCGCGCGTTCGAACACTCATTATGCTCATTTATTCTACCGTATCCAAGTAAACGTTAATGCGGCACTGGCTCATGATACTGCCACTCTCGTGCCCGTACAAATGTCTCAACATTCATGCTTCGTCCCGCAGAAACAGGCAGTACACCACAGAGAACGCCGACAAAACGCCCACGGCCGCTACATAAAAGAGGTAGCGGCCGTGCAACGACGCTCGCGTGCTCAGGCTGGCTCGGGCACGTCATGCGCACGTGACCATGCATGCGCATGACGTGTTCATGCGTATATGTCAAGTGAAGAGGGCAGGGAAGGGATTTGGCTTGCGAAGGCTACACGGGGCGAGTGGCAAGGGTTTGAAATTCGCCTCGTATCGTGGTTTCGCGACGCTATAAACTACTGTTTTTCTGAGCTCGTAATGAACCGATTTGAAAAATTCTTGCGGCATACTGCTCTTCATTCCGCACACAACAACTTCCAGCGTCTAACTAAAATTTGCTATGTGGCCTGGTGAGGGGCCCTTTAATTGTCCGATATTCTTAACAATCTTGGGGCCTACAAAGAAAAACCAAGCCATTGAATTTCTCCTCGTTTCTTTCATTCATAGCGAGTGTCTCGTTCAGGAGAACTTGAGTTTTCAGTCTGCATGCGAGGGATTATTGGCCAGCTGGCAGCTAGTAAAAAGATCGCGTGCCACGTGACTTCAGCAGGAAGAAAAAAAGTGTTCCGCACTCGCTATCATGGCTACAGGCGGCGTTGACTAACGCTTTCAGGTTTAAATGCACAGATCGGATGCATTATTCGAAACATGAAAGCATCGGATGCATTATTCGAAAGGTCAAGGTTTGTTCCCTGCCGGCGGAAAGTTGTCTTTTTGTCCACTTGACTTTCTTCAAAGTTATATCATAAATACTAAAATCGCATTCCCTATGGTTTCCGTGGCTTGATTAGATATCATTAGTGTTTCACCGAAGCCGCATTCCTGCGGCCTGTCGTCGAAGGTCAGCCGGAAATTTTTCGATTGACTGACCGTACTGTTGGACCATCGAGTTAACCAATGCCTGCATGAAGTTCTTGTACGGCCGATACAACTCTTCGATCTTATCATATATGTACTTCACACGGTCTGCGGGTTCGTCGTCGGTGGCGGCAGGGTCGGCAGGAAACGTCTGTGCGGTGGGACGAGCATGCGGGACAAGTGCATGAAGCAGCAACACCTTCTGAGCAGACTTAGGCGTTTTAGCAGGGTGTCACATTCTTCCTGGCTCATCATTCGATCAGCGACTACACTCTGCGGGCCGTTCAGGCAGTCCTCGTCAATCGCCACTCTCATTACAACGTCCAGAAAATCCTTGTCACAGTGAGGCGGCTGGCCCTGTAATAACATAACATTGGCTGGAGTAAGTTTGCCTCCAGTGAGCAGTAGCTCAGAAAAAGATTTGTATAGTTATGCAACCTGTAGAATTTTTTTGTGTAAATGTAAATATCATCATTTTGTTAACCCGCAACTTTTTTATGTACCTGTGCAGTATAAACGTGTGGTTGGAGGTGCTAAAGTGAAAAACGGTCAAGAGGACCTCGGTTCAAGAAATAGTGAAGGTAACGAAGATTGCATATTTGGTCACAGTTCTTGTGGAAGTAACCTGGGAACGAATGCCGTGTAGAGCTGGATTACCAATACATTATATAAAAAAGGCTTCTATCAAGGCGACCGGTAACGATAAAGCAAGATTTCTTGAAGGGGACCTGAATCACTTTTACGAGTAATCATTGATTGGCCTCAGCATCTAAGTGGATTGACTCACGAATCGATCGTTGCAAAAAAAATTCGAATACTTCAAGAGCGAGCGGAGTTACAGGGTTTGTCGCATGTCATAAGCGCTTTCTTTCTTCTTTCCTCCCGACGAAGCCGCTGGAAGCTAGAGACGGAAGGATGACAAGGGGGAAGTGAGCTACGTCATGCGTGCGTCATGACCTTGCGTACGCTTCATGAAACGTGATCGGTCTCTCCAAGCGTTATTCCGAAGCGCGCCAGTAATGCAGCTATTCAATTTTTAGCAGACTGCAGAGCGCGGCGCCCGGCACGTGGCGGCATGCCGCGGTAACAAGAGCATCTGATCCAAGCGCCGCTATTGGTTGATTCCAGCTATCAGCCAATAGCAGCAACCTATTTTGTGACGAAAGATCTGCTGTATGACAACCCTGCGAAGAGCGCGAGTACGGGCCTCTGTATGATGACAGGGCGCTTGAGAAAGATGCAACTTCGCATTCCACACGTGAACTCTCTTTGCTGCGCAGTATTGCAAGATTTGGCTGAGCTGTTCTCAGCAGTGTCTGCTTTGCTCTGTATGTGTTTTTCTACCAAACACGAGGGGTCGTTCAGGACCCTCTAAAGGAAAGAATGCACAAGTATTGACAAAAAACTTCACCACATCCCAGTAAAGGAAGCCATGTGGAGATGCGAAGGCGCACATGGGTCCACTTAAAGTTCCGTTCATCACGGGCACCATGCCGGATGTTAGCGCATCCTTGTATGTGGAGCACACCATGAATTCACTGTAGTTGCTGTTGCTGTTATTTGTCCCGAACCCTTTTTGCAGCATGCCACGGGGGTTCATCGCACATCTGCAGAATCTCGTTCCCCGACGCCATCACGTGATTGCTGAGAGAGTGTAAGAGAGAGAGGCCATAGCGTCTTACCCTGCCCCTTACACAGGCCCCAACGCGTTAGCCCGTGCCAGCACACGCGGTTTTTTCTGCGTTACGCCAAGCTAGGACAGCATACGGCAGCCCGGGCCCCTAAAGTGCTCTGCACCTATCATCGTCAAGGCGGTCGAAGAACAAGACGAAGAAGACTTCTCTTAGTCGCGAGCGCGCGCTCTGCACGTATCATCATCAAGGCGGTCGAAGAACAAGATGAAGAAGACTTCCCCTTGCCGCGAGCGCGCGCTCGATATGTTACAGATGGCTGTGGTAGGTTTTAGAAAGCGGACGGTCGCCAATAAAACTACGGACAAAGCCCAGCGCAAAAGCTGCTTCGCATCTGTTTCCGGAGGGGGCTTTCCACGCAGGATGCCATGCTGCAGGTCAAAGAACAGGTCGTTAACGCACCAAGCACGCATGTGCGCGCCCTGATCGGATTAGACCTGAAAAGCGCCTTCGACACCCTGAAACACACAGCTATATTGGACAAGATAAGCCGACTTGATCTCGGTGCGAGGTTCCACCGGTACGTCAGCAGCTTCCTGAATGGGCGCAAGGCGACGGTCAAGGTCGACGGGGCCCTGCCGCGAACGGTTGGCATGGGGGGTGCGGGTACGCCGCAGGGCTCTCTGCTATCCCCCATGCTTTGCAACATCGTCATGATCGGGCTACCGGAGTGGTAGAGGGTACCAATCACCGGAGTGGTAGAGGGTACCAATCACACAATCTATGCAGACGACGTGACGGTGTGGACCACGGAAAATACGAGTGTCGGCGAATTGCAAGACAGACTACAACGGGCTGCCCGGGAGGTGGAGCGGCACCTCGAAGACACGGGACTCGTCTGCTCTCCAGATACATCGGAAATCTTGCTGCATAGACCACGCAAGAAAGGAACTCACCCGCAGGCTGTAGCGGACGCCCGTCGTTTGGGAATCCACGTCACGACGAAGGAGGGGACCCGAATACCGATGGTGTCCAAAATACGAGTGCTCGGCCTGTGGCTGGAAGAGAATGGTGCCAACCGCGAGCTGGTTGCGCGACTGCAGAACAAAGTGGTCGCCGCCACGCACCCTCTGCGACGGGTAGCGAATAAGAGGAAAGGGCTGAAGGAACACAACGTGACAAAGCTGCTACATGCGTACGCGCTGAGCCACATAGCGTACGTCGCTGCGTACGCCGACTGGAACAGGAGCGAAATCGACAAGCTGAACGTGGCGATTCGCAAGGCCTTCAAGACAGCCCTGGGTGCTTTAAAAAAATTGTGTATTTAATGTTTCCAACGCGAGTGCAGAAAAGACCATTAAATAAAATGTTCCGGCTTTGCTTCTATCCGCTTTTTTAATGTTAGTTGTAGGCTTCTTTTAAATAAATTTTCTTGCTACGTTTTATATTCACTATAGTGTTATTGTAATGACTTACCATGTGCCATATAGGCAACATTTAATTTATATTCCTTGGTATTACGTGTCAAAACCACGATATGATTACGAGGCACGTCGTAGTGGGGACCGGGTTAATTGCGACCACCTGCACTTCTTTAACGTGCCCCTAAAGTACACGGGTCTTCTTGCATTTCGCCCCCATCAAAATGCGGCCGCCGTGGCTGCGGGGATGGCACCCGCGTGCTAGGACTTAGCAGCGAAACAGCTTAACCGCTGAGCTACCGCCGCGGGCAAAGCAACATTTCGATGAATATGCACACTGGATTTTCCATCCGATCACCCGCTACAACGTGCAAGGCATCATTAATAATCATCATCAACAACTATATCCACTAGCGGGCCCGGGCCGGGCCTGGTCATGAACACGCGCGCTCTGGATAAGTTTAGTAATAAACGCTCGGGCCCGGGACAGGCTCGGGCTGGGCCCGGACCGGGCCCACGCTGGAACCACGGGCCCGGGCTGGGCTCGGGCTTCATAAAGCGGGTCCGGGCCGGGCTCGGGCCGAAAAATCAGGCCCGTGCAATGCTCTATAACATGACTGTGAGTGTAACAGTAGTCTCAGTGCACCAGAGGCTTTCGTTGCAGGATTGTAGGAAACTCCATTGTCAGTTAGATGATTCCATGGTCAGTTAGGTGATTCGATTCGGTGACCACG
This sequence comes from Rhipicephalus sanguineus, assembly GCF_013339695.2. Taxonomy (NCBI): domain Eukaryota; kingdom Metazoa; phylum Arthropoda; class Arachnida; order Ixodida; family Ixodidae; genus Rhipicephalus; species Rhipicephalus sanguineus. Next base: position 76,659,252 of record NC_051184.2, on the reverse strand, counting down.
CAGTTATGTGTCTCACCTTTTGCGTCAGCGGGTGACGCCTCTTCGCCAACGTAGGGCCGCTTCCAAATGGACCAACGGTGTTTCTCCACCACCTACTGCTTCGAGTGCGTTGGCGTCGACTGATTAAACGGCTGCCGTGAGCGCCGCAAAAAGGCAACGACGTCCACATGCGAATCTCGTGCAAGTGGGTGCATTGGGTGAGAGAGAAACACGCCAACGGGAAGGCCTTCGTGCGTTCACGGCTGGAGAACCAACTCTGCCTCTGTCTTTCCTGAAGCGCTCTATGGTAGAGCCTGCATGGAAGCGCACGCCCCGCCACGGTGGTCTAGTGGTTATCACTCTCGTCTGGTTACCCGAAGATAGCGGGATCCAATCCCTGCCGCGGCGGCTGCATTTTCGATGGAGGCGAAAATGTTTGAGGCCCGTGTACTTAGATTTGGTGTACCTTAAAGAACCCCAGGTGGTAGAAATTTTCGGAGCCCGCCATTATGGCGTCTCTCATAATGATATCGTGGTTTTGGGACGTTAAACCTCAGATATTATTATTGCGTGGAAGCGCACACCTTGCCGTCTGTCTCCTCAAATGACGACGCTTTGAAAGAGTGCATATCGAGTACCAGTGTTTATTATGTGCATGTTGACACTTACTTTGAGCGGGAATATTTAAATGTGTGTTATTTAAATGTGTGTTAATTAATTAGGTGCTATATAACTACCACAAAGGTATAATCATGACCATGGCGTTAGTCAAAGGGATGAAGACGTGCCACGAGGCGTCAGTGTGGGTGCGTCCACATAAAGCGGTGCTATATCTGCGAAACCCGAATAGACATCGTGCAAGGTCTCGTATATCCATGTACAATAAGCATTCAACTACAGCTGTGAGGACACGTTTCACTTTCGCGTTGTACGGATTCCTATGACGGAGGTATCAAGCATGCTTTTCTGTGTGTTGTGTACGTGAGCCTGCACTGAGCTCTCTCTCTCCCTAAATATATATATATATATATATATAAGAGAGAGAGAGAGAGAGAGAGAGAGAGAGAGAGAGAGAGAGAGAGAGAGAGATAGGCAGGCATGGTGGTAAAAGTGGCCGTAGCGTTGCAAACAGTGAAAAAGATTCCGTGAGAACAGTAACAGCGGAGGTTTTTACTTCGACAGTTATACACCCACCACACACACACACACACACACAACACACACACCACACACACCACACACACCACACATATATATATATGTATGTATATATATATATATATGTATGTATATATATGTATGTGTGTGTGTGTGTGTGTGTGTGTGTGTGTGTGTGTGTGTGTGTGTGTGTGTGAACAAAAATCAAGCATGTAGAAAAAATAAAATCGCAAGGACGGACGTTCCGCCCAAGGGACTGGCTTTCGTCACAGTGATGTACGCATGTAACTGTAGAATCATAGTACACGAACAATGGCGTATCACAACACTGCTGCTCGCTGACAAGCCATCGATAAAAGCGCTGTAAACAACATGCACGGTATGTCCAGAAAGCTACAAAAGGAATACATGCGTGTGCGTTTGCGCAAGTAAAAAAATTACAGCATATCCACGGGTGAATGATGAAGAGCTTGGAAGAAGCTCCTGAAGCAATCATGGTCCCGGGATCCGCTGCTCGTTGAGCCCGTTTTGCAGCGGCGTCCTTGGCTCGCACCGCCGCGGGATCCGCCTGGCTGCCGCCAAGTAAGCGCCAAGCATGCGAGCCTCTCGGGATCGAGAGGCTGCCGCCAAGCGAGCGCGGCGCCAGGCGGATCTCGAGGCGGTGCGCGCCCGCGAAGCCGCCGCCAAGCGCGCTTGGCGGCAGCCTGTCGAGCTCGCACTTCGGGATCCTGCCGACGAGCACGAGACGCAGCAGCCTTCCGCACCCGGCGCTCCTTGTCGTTCATGGTCCGCCAAGCAGCACGATCCGGCAAGCGCACTCCTCCACGTACGGCGACGATCAAGGAGAATGAGAGATAACGGGCGCAGCAGCCAATCTGAGAGCAGCGGCACCTATAACGCCACCTAGCGTGCATTCACCCAACCGCCGGGTGATTGCTATGCGCGTCCCCTTTATAACGGGCGGTGACAAGTGTGCCACCTGGCTTGACAAAATAATTTTTCCTTTTCTCTTCTTTTTGTTTTTATTTTTTCTTTTGTAGTTTTATTTTTATTTATAATATTTCCTGTTTTTTTATTTTTATTTTATTTTTCCTCTATTTTTATGGGACAGCGCCATCTATTGAATGGTACGGGAGACGCTACCGCGGGGGAACGCCGGACGGAGCGACAAGCGACCAGGTGATGCTAGAAGGAACTTTGGTCCTAAAAGAATTTGAAGCTAACATATTTATTTGTCGCCGGCACAAACATTATTATTAACATGCAATAGCTCGAATTGAGGTCAGATAATCCATGGACATAAACGCGTGTGCAACATTTTCTCATGATCCGACAAACAATATTAATAAGCAGGAAACCTTTATATCTGTGTAGAAGTACAACATTAACAAAAAGGACCAGAAGTCAAGGGCATTTAGGAAATTCTATAGGAGGAAAGGAAAGTTTGCCACCATTTTCATTATTACCATAAGCAACGCGTTTAAATTTATTGATTAAATGAGATTCTCGAAGCTCTCTTTCGTGGTGGGGACGAAAAACCAAAATTAAGCATTGTAGCAGTGATTTTATGAAATGCATGGCCCGGAATGCGAACGCGTTCTGATAGCGGAAAGTTATAAATTGTCGCAGCGTGACCACGATGGTTGTTAAAGCGGTATCTATCTGAAGGTTATAGCAATTAAAACGGTATATGGTATACTATATGTAATATGTGTGTGCGTGTGTGACGCCATGGATGGGAGACCTGGTTTGGCTCTGACGCCCTACTTTTATTCTAAATAACGTGCACTTCTTGGCCGGCTTTTCCTGCCATCGCTTCCTACGTCACAGGATTCACTCTCCCCGTAAAGAAGGCGTGGGTAAAAATTAACAACAAAGAAATGAACGCGGTTGTCCGAAAGCTGATAAACAGAAAATGTTAAAGTCTGCAGTTAGTTCCATGTCCCGAGGAAGTTCTTTAAGCTCACAAAACATGGTTGATCCTTCCGTAAGAAGAATCGGTATAACACGAAAGTGAAACGTGTCCTCGCAGAATTAGTTCAGTGTTTATTGTACATTGATATACGAGACCTTCCACAGCGTCTATTGGTGTTTGGCAGCTTTTTGCGTTGTTTTTAGGTGAAGTTTCTTTACGACGTCGTCATTTTAGCCGTGATTCTGCCTGCTTCCGATGAAGTTTCCTTCGGTTGTTGTGCTTGTCGGAGGATTAGTTGAAATCTTTTAAGGTGATCGACTAGCCTGCCTGTGTGGGCCGTACTGTTGTTGCTGAGAAAATTGCTGAAGTGGAGCCCCTGTCGGAACATGACCTTCATTTTCTTCGCAAGCTGATGTCATGTCCATAGGTAGCTGGTGCAGGGTGTGCTGTGGTCTTGCTTGTCCAGCAGTGAAGGGTCCGCTTTGTGGAAACACTCCGTCAAATACTCCTGAAGCATGAACTCTTGCGGAATGGCATTGGCTTCGGAGGTTATTTGCACGATATTCCACCTGGTCTACGCGTACCTAGGAATCTCTTGAAGCGTACGGGGAGAGTTAAGAGTCCCAGAAAAGCCACTTGACACAAAACGAGGGGGTGGGCCGCTTACGCAAGAGGAGCAACGACGCAAGTCGTGTGGTTCAATATTGGATTGATAATTGTGCTGCAGTGAAGAAGTATACCATAGCTATTTTTGTACAAAAGGCAAGCCTGGCTGAAGGCTAGGTTCTTTAAAAAGATGACTGAGTTCTAATTTCTCCAGATAGACGAGGCTTCGTCCAATTTTTTATGCCCGGATATGATTTATTTGATCTTTGTCCACGACTCATTGTTTTCGAAGACGTGCGTGAGATAAAATCGGAAGGCCTCACCAGTGAAGTACTCGCTTAAACTGACGACCATATCGCGTTCTCACTGTAATGCAGCTGTACCGTGGAGTTAGAAAATATTGAACCCGTCTTTTACGTGTCCATCGTGCCCTGATCCGGTGTACCTTGGGATGTCGAGGTCCACCAATGGGGCTGCCATGACGCTAGTCACATTGGGGATCTACTTCTGTGGTCTGTATGGGGTCAATGTGCCTTGTTGAGGGCTTCGTTGATCATATGCGGTGGATGAGTCGGCTGCCAGGTCTTCATCCTGTCGACTTGTATGACGCTATGAACGGGAGGCGTTGTTTGGCTCCGCCGCCATGCTTTTATTCTTTGCACGCCCACCCCACACACACTCTCTCTCCCCCCCCCCCCCACACACACACATGCTTTTATTCTTGGGACGCACACCCCACACACACTCTCTCTCCACACACACACACACACACACACACACACACACACACACACACACACACACACACACACACACACACACACACACACACACACACACACACACACACACACACACACACACACACACACACACACATATATATATATATATATATATATTTATTTATTTATTTATTTATTTATTTATATCTATATATACAGCGAGCATGATTATTGATAGGAAGATGGTAGGGAATACTGCAGCAAAAACAGTTTTATTCTCTTCAGTGATCCGTACAACAACTTCTGAGGAACATAGGAGAGAAGATGTTCAAGTTCGGCAAGTGCGTTTGTAAACTATGTAGCGCATCTTCCCACAAATGCGTTTATACGCTTTGTCGCAATGCTTAACATTTTTCTTAACACGCGAATCCCAGACATACTGCTCACAGCCAGCTGAAAGAAAGAGCAGATAACTCGTTTGAGCGACATTAAACAAACGTTTTCAATCAAATAAGCGAACGGCAACATGTACATCAGCAAGTTCAAAGTGAGAGTGAAATGGATGAATTCGATTCTTCAGCAATTCATGCGCTTTGGGCGCACGAACTTCGTTGTGCGCGTCATTTATAGCAGCAGTAATCATCTACACTATTTCCAAAAAGCGCTCTATTTGCGGGAATGTAAAGATGAATGTAAAAAATGCGGCATACATCATCATCGACGGAGAGTGGGACGGTACAGGGGTTAATCCCCTTTTCCATCCGCCTCGCCCGGGCTCTTAATAAAGTTTATTAACTCACTCACACTCAACTTCCCACCGCATGTTTCACGTAACATCAATTCCCACAGTGTGCGGAATATGTCAATATTAAGACAGCGAAATTATTTTCAAATTTTATCACGTGCGCTGGGAGCCGGTCTGGGCAGTATCGCGATTGTATTTCAAAGACACTTTTGAGTATCTGCATTTTTGTATCGAGATACATTCGAAAAATATGTTTGTATCTCAGTACTGAAATACTATTACGACGTGTCGATTGTATCGCGATATTATGCATGACACTGGTGTCGCATTATTTTTTTCCGGAAATGAGCTAAGGCTTGTTTCCAAGGGGGCAATGAAGATATTTTTTGTCCCAAGACAAGCAAAGGCGTGCCGCCGGTTAGCGACATAGGAAGCGCGGCGACGGTTTCCCCTCAAGTATTGCCCATGTGGTAAAACTCGCGATGCCGCTGACACCAGAATCGCGGAGGCGACTTTCATCGGCCTCTGCCAGTGTAGCACACCTAATTTGTTTCAAGCGACAAGCCATCACTTCCTGACCTCGCGCGCGGAGTCCGCCTTGAAACAGAGGCGCTACAACGCTTCGCGCGCGTTCACTTCTCAAAGCGGTGGCACTTTCAATAGCAGTTGCCGTTGTGGCGGCGGAAGCGACTAGAAGATGGCTGTCTTTGTCGCGCTTTCAGCCACGCCTCCCGTCTGTCAGGGTGCGTTACTAAGCGATCTACATGTGTGAAACGGTCTTTTGTGGTACCAGGCTTGAGCCTACTTCGCCTGTTGCGGCTTGCTGAAATGGGTGCCGGTAGCGTCCGTGGTGGTGACCCTCGCTGTAGTGTCTGATCGGCCGATCGAGCAGCTGTCTCTGTTCCCGCGTCTGTTTTAAGAAAGCTGGCAGGAGCGACCTGGGAGGGCTTGAGCCCTCTCACCCCCAAAGAACGGGATTTTAGAAAGCGAATGTTTCAACTGTGCAGTTTTGACATACTGCACTTCATTGCACTTATGTTTTTGTGGCCGGGCTATATTGGCAGGCGACTCCTTAGCCGTCTGACCCAGCTGTAGGCTGGTCATAATTAGCTAGGCGCAATGGAGCCTACTCTATCAAAACAGGGCCAGACGGTTGAGGATTCCGAAGGTGGGGACCGACTTTGGCTTTTCAACGGTGAGAACAGACACACTTGAGGGCGGAAGTGTTTTGGTACCTACATGACCCGAAAAGAGATATCGCCATACTGCAGGGCTGTCCGGCTATGAAGGTTGCATTTATTCACTAGGACACAAGTTTCTGCTCGTCTGCAGTGACAGTGATACTTTTTTTTCTTTCGTGAGTCTTGTGTTGAAGCCGAACCGACGCTGTTTAGAAGGCAGCCTATTTGAGCAGCTCCTGTTGCTGAAGTGCGATAAACACAGCAACCTTCTCGCGAAAACAGATCTGATGTGTAAAATAAGTGTATACTTTTTTTTCAATTCACTGGTGTTCGATAATGATTCGAGTAATTTATTTGAACAATGTATATCCAGCAGAGCTGATTTTGTTGTCACCAAGTACGTCAATTTCCGAGTCCAGTGCTTGTTACTCTTGCTGTCATATAGCGTACTTTTTATTGCAATTGTTATGTGAAAATATGTCATTATTACAAATAATGTTCATTGTAACCCCCTCTCTGTAATGTAATAATGGCGCTGAGGGTACTGTGATAAATAAATAAACTGCAAGTGTCTATGCGCTGCAAATTTATTTACATTATGCTACACCTAAGGAATGTCTTTGTGGAGTTGAGCATCACGAGACAAAAGAAGTATTCGTGTAACTGTATTGCTCTATATGTATCCCTGGACACTTCTTTCGTCTTTTTGCAAAAGTATCTCTGAAATATCTCGTTACGTGAAATGCAAACGTATCTCAGTATCTGTGTTTTAGCCTTCTAACCCATGTATTTGGATATCTGTATTCCGGAATACTTTTCCTGATAATATTTACCAAACCTTGGCTGGAAGCATGCGCTTTTTTCATCAATCTGATTTTTATTGACAACTCAAAGAAAAGATTACAAGATATCTAGACCGTTAGTCTACATTGGCTAGTGATCGGTCCATATCGGAGTACATAAAAGCAGCTTAGCAGAGCATATATAATAAACACATCTATACACACCTATTTATACATATACCTATTCACATATGCACATACATACATATATACATAAGCGCATGTACATAATCGAATTTTCACAACATACCCAAATAAAGTTCGCTTCATCATCATCGTCATCATATATAACAAGTAAATGGGTAAAAGCACATATTAGCGCAGGAGAAAGTGAGAACGAAAGCAAAGCCTATTTACATGTCCTGATGCTGCAAGCAAAATAATTTCACACTGTGCTTAAAATTTCTTGCCACTTTAACTTCTAAGGGTATTAGGTTCCAAATCTTTGTCCCATGAAATTTCAATAAGGGTTTTCCATATAATTTATAGCTGGTAGGTAAATTAAAATTGCCATTCGATGCGTGTCTAGTGTTTCGCGATTGTATTGTAAATAGAGTGGAGGAGAGGGGAAAGCTAGTGCCTATAAATTTCTGAACAAAAAGGGCAACCTTATAATCGCGAAATGCCCAAACTGGTTAGATTTGTTGTTCCTGAAATGTAGTTTTATATGAATATCCATGGTTTCCACCTATTATGCTTAGGGCTCTCTTTTGTAGTCGTAGTAATGGCCCTAGGTGTGTCGAGTATGTTACACCCCATGATTCATTGCAGTAGCTTTATGTGAATGACAGAAGGAAAAGTACAATGTTCGAGGCATGCTGGGTTGAAAGCATTCGCGTGCTTTGATGAAAGTATAACAACCGTAAGCCACCTTTCTACAAAAACAATGAATGTGTTCTTCCCAGTGAAGGTACTGGTCAAAAAACACTCCTAAATATTTAAAATAAACCACTTATTTGATAAGACTGTTGTTCAGGTAAAGTTGCATAGACGCCGTATCAATATTCTCTCGCCATGATCGAAAAACTACATACTTCGCTTTCCCTGAATATCGTGTCAATTTATTCTGTATAAACCACTTGCTTACGTGTGTCTATTCAGATATTATGTTGGATTGCAGTGTTGAGAATCTCCTGTGAATAATATGGCAGTATCGTCCGCATACATTAATTCTTTAGAATACACTAATGTTTTGGGGAAATCGTTTATGTAGAGTGAAAAAAGTACCGGGCCTAATACGGATCCCTGGGCCACTCCACACACTATTGCGCTGTGTGCAGATTCATTATTGTTTATCACCACTTTTTGTTTGCGCGAGGACAAGTAGCTTTAGAAGAACTGGTGTGAACTGTCACTGAAGCCATAACTTTCACGTTTTTGTAGCAGTATGTCGTGAGGAACTGTATCGAATGCCTTTTGAATATCTAGGAAGACTGCTATTGCGATTTCACCGTTGTGGAGCGCGGTGATTATATTGTGCGAGAGAGTTATAATATATATATATATATATATTTAATTTCCCTTCCGGAAATTTTGCCGGCTATTTGCGCCGAGTTAATTTCGGGTGGCCTGTTCTGGCAATCCCACGTTATGTGGGTGAGAGTGGGCCTGCCTCCGCCCCACGGCCAGCTATCGCTGTACATTGGGGTGAATGGCATGTTTGAAAGAAAGGTTCGGATATGTATGTGTTTGTACACGGCACCAGTCATAAGAGTCCCGGCCAGATAGATACGGGTGTGGTGGACTGTACTGTCGTCGCTCAAGCCTTTGGTGCTCAAGGATGTCTCGCGGTAAGAAAGGATGTTCGTCTGAGTGGTCGGCCGCTCGGATAATAAAAGCACGAGCTGCGCCGTCCGCTCTCTCATTGCCATCGAGTGCCGCATGTCCCGGGCACCAGATGATCGCATGGTCCTGCGTTAGGTCGGGTCCTAATAGGCGAATGGTGCTGTGTGGTAGTCTCCCGGTGAGAAAGAGTCTACATGCGACCTTGGAATCGGTAAGAATAAGTGATGGCTGTCCCAGGATATCCTTAGTTTTAATAGCTAGCGCGATGGCTGAAGCTTCTGCGGTATTCGCGGACGCAGCTCGAGTAGTGGCGCATGTCAGAAGCCCTTCACTTGCGGCCGCTCCTACGACTGCGAGGGCGTACTTGTTGGTACCGCATCGGGAGTCGTCTGTGTACACCGTGTCAGGATTTCCCCCGAATTACCACAGTAACTTGCAAGCTCGAGCGCTTCTACGACCTTTGTGGTATTGTGGGCTCATGTTTTTGGGAATAGAGGCTACTAAGATCCTTTCACGTACCTGTTTAGCCATGGACTCCATTCTTCTCCCGCATACTGAGGACGAGATGGGTAACCTACACGGCATAGCAATTTTCTCCTAGGAGTGGTTAAGCTAAGCCTTTCGCGTTGAGAAATGAGCACTGCCGCGCGTAGCTCCTCATAATTATTGTGTATACCGAGGGCTTCTAGGCCTTCAGTGGATGTTCCGATTGGTAGGCCGAGAGCCGCTTTGTACGATGTTCGGATCAACGCATCTAGGACATTTAGATCTGTTTTATTGGGGTCCTGGAAAGGAAGACTATATGTGAGCCGACTGAGGACAAAAGCCTGAACAAGCCGGAGCGTCTCAGCTTCCTTGATACCTTTTCGGTGATAGGTGACTCTATAAATCATACGGGAAATCTCCTTCACCGTTGTTCTGAGAGTTTGATTGTTCGGTCCACTCGCTTGTTGCTCTGAAGTCAGAGTCCGAGTACTCGCATTTTCTGCACCTCTCTGATCTGGTGGTCTCCTAGAAAGAGGTTGACCGGCTCGTGAATTCTGCGGCCTCGGCCTCCGATTCTAAGAAATTCAGATTTTTCGGGGGCGCAGCTCATTCCGCTACGGCGAGCGAAGTTTTCAACAGCGGTCACTGCGTCTTGTAGGATTTGTTGTTTTTGTCCTAAAGAGCCACTGTCGGCCCATAAGGTAACGTCGTCCGCATATAACGCATACCCTAGCCCTGGAATGCCGTCGAGGTATTTGGCTAAGCGCCTCACGCCGATGTTAAAGAGAAGGGAGAGAGTATCGCCCCTGCGGTGTACCTTTATTGGGCATGTGAAAATGATCTGAGCGCGTAGTGCCTATGCCTATTGTAGCAGTGCAAGCGGTCAGGAAAGTTATATATTTCTTGCCCACAACCGATGTCAATTCGCTCAGATAAGATGAGCTCATGTGACATAGCGTCGAATGCGCTTTTAAAATCAAGAGCTGCGACGAGATGTTCTGTACCAACCGTGGTATTGCAAAGGACCTCCTCCCGAAGGAGTAGGAAAACGTCCTGCGTTGATAAATGTTGGCGAAATCCAAACATGTCAGTT